>NC_091484.1:58171819-58323334 GCF_947461875.1 Haliaeetus albicilla | reverse complement strand
AAGAGATTCTTCTTACCCAGCTCTAGGTGTCTATATTTGACATCAGTTTCACTGGTAGGTTTATTATCAGTGGAGACCTAATCAACCCAGTCAGTGGAGTTTAGGGTGCAATTCACCTAACCAAATGTCAATATATACTTCCAGTGAAGTTCAATCTGTATTCAGTTCCACTGACCGCATAAGCAAGATCTCTGCATATTCTAATGGGAGGTTAGACACCTAAGTCACATTGCCAGCAATGCTATATACACCAATGCTATAGACATATGAATTCTAGCGTAATGAATCTTACATCACTTTTCCGGAGAAGGAAGTTGCAAGAATGAAACAACACAACAACCCTAGTTTATTAATGTACTATCCAGCCTAGAGAGTTCTAACTGTCATTCCAGTGACATAAAACTGCAATAATCAAGGGGCAAATTAGATCAGGAATACAAAAGATATAAAATGCCATTAAAATAAGATTTAGTCACTGCTGTGGATGAGGCTGACTACCTCCTAGCAGGATCAAAGGACAGAGTTTCCACTTTTGTGATCTCTACTCCAGGCCACACAGCTCCTCTAATGCCTGGTCCCACCCATGTGAAAGACATGTAGGCAGCTATTTTTCATCTCCTCCCAAATCAAGGCAATAGTTGGATGCAACTGTCCTGTCCAACACTTGGACCATCCTTGAAATCACAAAAATACATAGCACATGTTCAGCTTTCCACAGAGAGGAAAAACAAGTCAGAAAGTTGTGCTCTTTTTTTTAAGGAGGATACTTACCTAGTCGAAGACATTCTAAAGATGCCTGGGCCCAGTTTCTTGTAGATGAAGATTCAATGTAGTAGCAATGACCTCGGAAAGGGATCCAAGACTTGTGTCCTTCTGATTCAGGGCACTTTCCTGGAAGCTGAGGGGGCTCTGTGGGAGCTTGAACTGTTTAAAAAAAGAAATTTAAACAAAGAAAGCACGAAACTTAAAGAAACACCTTCTTACATGTTCTTTTATCATGAATACGTTATTCTAACTGAATGTTGGAAAACTCACTCAGGCGTTTAAAAAAAAAATGTAATCTCGGTAGTCTATACTGCTTACTACAACACAGTAATGCAAAAAAGTCCTAAATCTATGAACAAAGTACTGCAACTGTAGTCTCAAGAAATCTAATTTAGCAAAGAATCCAAGCATACTGTTATCTTTTAACACATTCTTAAGTTCAGCTCAACACTTTACTCACAAACGTTATTTTCACACCTGACTGCTTTGCTGAATTAGGGCCCATATGAACTTGATCATGTGGGCTGTGTTCTAATATCATGGAATGCAGAAGGCATTATCAGATGACAGTAACAGGAGTTTCAGGTCAAAAACATAAGAGAAGGCAGCCTGAAGAAGTATCCTTAAACATTTCTATACCACCTGTAGTTTGTTATTCAGTTATAAAAGGAAAACCTGGAAAGCTGTTAGGGGTAAACATTCCTTGTGACACCTTATGGCCTGGTCATTCAGCTCTTCCCCCTTCAACAACCATACCCATGTGACTACTACCTAACATCCACTGCCTTTTCATTTTTGAGGTTTTTGGTCTTGCATGCTTACTCAAACTCAGAATAAATAGCAGAGTAACATTAGTCTAAGCTTTGCAAAATATATGTAACATTATTAATATGATGGCTATTCACAGTCATACTCGCTCTTTCTTAGTATGTGTTAGCCCTCATTTTAAAGCAGCCCCATTCAACCAAGTAAATTTTAATAGTTTCATCTATTTAGGTCTTGAAATAAAAAACAGCATCTAAGTATATATCAGCAGACCACCCAGCACAATGAACTCTAAAGAGATAATCATTGTAATTACAATGGTTAGATTAAAGTTCTTACCATCAGGTTTTTTGCAAACAGAGAAGTAACTTTCATTGCAGGATCCTGTCTTCCAGGCTCCAGCAATGTCTAGATAGACACAGCCTATTTTCTGTTTTGGCTCCCCTTCAGCCCATTTAGTATACTTCATTCTCCAGTTATCAATCCATTCATAACGCCCATTGGTCTAAGAACAAAACAAATCAACAGGAATGATTAAATTCTAAGCATTAACCATTCCTTCATCAGTCAAATGTCTGTCTATGCAGCACCTTGTGCTAGAAGTTTTTTTTTTAGAAATCAGTAACAAATACAAATGGCTCAAACTTTTAAATTTATGTTGTGACAAGCAGCTATTCATTGAGAAATACAGCAGTGCCACAAATGCTTTTCAGCAAAAGGAAATGCAGAATAAGTGACACTGAATTAATTTTGAACTTCAGAAAACTGTTAATTTGGGTATAATACAAATTTCATTTAAAATAATCTGTAGGAATGAAAGTCTGATGACTAACTTTTGTACTATCTGTTTCACCCAAATTTCAAGAAATGTAGATTATTTTAACTTAAAGCATATTTAAAAACTTAATCATTTCCCACCAAAGCTGGTGAACTCAGTGAATCATCCTGTTGATTAGGTTAGGGGAGTCTTTTGGGGTTTAGGGATGTTCACTCATTTCTATTTCTTTCATGCGCTCAGCCAAATGGAGTCAATATGGGACAAGTGCCTGTGCCAAGAAGAAAGGGTTGTGTACTTTAAGATCCAGAAAGTATCAAAATATCAAAGAACTGGGAGAGGGGAGATAAATAAAATTAAATTAGGTAAACCAATTAATTATTTGGCTAACTATCCTCAAAAATGTTGGAAAAGTCATAGCAACAGCACCTTATTCTATTTCTGAAAATTAAGTATTGTTATTTAGCATAAATGCTTTCCACTGTACATCTTAAAATATGTGGATTTTATCTTAACTACGCCATACATGCAAAGAGATATTTCAAGATGCTAGACTAAAATGTCTTTTTTGGAAGTGCACAGAGTGTAATATCACAGAAAAAGTCTGAAAAAGATATGTAATATATACAATTTAATCAGAATAATGGAAGAGGATGGATTCCTACCTGTAAATCTGACAGCACATAAAAGTATTTAGGACCAAGATATAAACTAATAGGCTAAAGTAAAGTGACATAGTAAGACTTTTCAGTTCCTGATTTGTCCATAAGAGAAACAGCATCATGTTCAATTAGTCTGACGTTCTTACCACATTACTGTTAAGACCAATCCACATAGGCACCCCATACTTCAACATCTTTAGCCACAGGAACGAATGACTATAGGGGTCTAAGATGCTGGAAAGGTCAAACTGATCACGTCTGCAGTTCTTTCGTGCATCGTCCCATTTCATTTTGGTATGGATGAACAAATAACTGCTGTTACCATAACGGATAATGCTAGATGGGGATGAACTTATAGAAGGCAGAAACTCAGCATCTGTAAAATAAAGGATGAAAAAAGACTCACATACTTGTTCAAAAGGGGATTATGATCTCACTGTGGCTGTAAATAGAATTCAACAAAAAGCTTTTTTTCTTGATTTCATATTCCCTGACTTTTGATCATCATGGGTTAGATGTGCTATTCTTTAAGCCAACATCAGTAGTAAAAATCAATTACAAAGCTGTAGAAAGGAAAAGAACTGCTTAAAGCAACCTCTGACAAGGAGTAAAGGACCATTCTGTATAATCTTCCAGAACAGTATTACTGAAATGAATTAGTGTTAGATTAGGTCACAATTTCTTTAATAAAATATTTTTTCATCAAAAGAAATGTTTTGCAGAGACTGTGTTGTTTTCCGGGGATTTTTTTGCCAGAGAAAAGAAAAACTACACAACAGACCAGTCCTTAAAAATCAGATATTTAAATCCAGGTTTTCATTGCTTTTAAATTTCCTTTTTGGAGGTGAATTAGCTCAAGTTCAGTGCAGGTGAGTTACGGTCACACCCCAGACAGTTCATGTTACATGTACAAGCCAGTATTTTCCAGAACATGTTTTGAAAGCCAATGTGTTCAGAAAATGACAGGCAAAATCATGGAACAAATATTATGTCAAGGGTCGTACTAAACACAAAGATGCAGATATAAATTCCAGCTCAGGAAGGTAGCAACATGGCAGTTACTGGGAAGGGTCAGCTGAGAGTAGTGACTCTAACTGGACCTCTGACACATATGACCCTCGTGTTCCTGCCTGAAAAACAATTTCTGGATGTATCTTTATTGGAAGTGAAATGATGTTGAAATCCACACACACAAGCAATTCCCTCAAAAAACAAAATGTTTGATTGTGTTTTAACTAAAAGACAAGTACCTGCATTAATTTGGCATATATATCCTCTGTTGTTATCACAACTCTCATCAGCCCACTTCCCTGCTTCCTTAACAGGATTGTTTCTCATGACAACACAATCAGCCTCGAGGCAAAAAGATATAAAATCAGTTACAAATAGCTAGAAGAAGCAAATACAAAACTTTTGTCCCCCTTTTACATCTTCAGACACAAGTAATGCTGTAGTTTTAGTCTCATATCCCTGTAACATTTAAGAGCATAAGCTTTGTGATGTGGAGGTTCTGTTCCTCTTGCACATCATAGCTTTCTTAATGTTGCTCTCTCTTGCACAACATTGAGGTGGATAAGCAGACCAGAGAAATTTCAGTATTGTCATATCTCCAGACATACAGCATGGAGAGAAGGAAAGCCACAGACAATGTCACAAGAGAAGTGAAATCAGCTATTGTAGAAAAGACCTGTTAACTTTGCCCCAGAAAAAAACATGATCCTCAATGGGCAATGCAACATTTCTGACATATCAGTCTCCAAATGTATTGTTGCAAGCTGTAACAGTACACACAGCAAAATTAGAACTGCTCCTGCACAAAGGCAGCCATTGATCTGTCAGTACCACCCTTACAGTGACATTTCAACTTCTCTGACATGGACACAATAGCCAGAACCTATGTTAGCACATATTAAACTAACAGTGATGAATGCAAAAGACTGCATGGGTACAAATGGTTTTGGGCAATGAAGCATCCATATTTACTTTATTCTATTTACTTATTTGGTTTTGCTGTCCAGGATGAGATTCACAGAGAAACACTTCATTTGTGAGTGAAATGCATTGAGTTTTAAATCTTTCAAACTGAACAGTTGCATGGTATTTTGTATTAACTATGATAACTTATTTTTTGCTAAGGTCAAGTAAACTTAAAAATAAATCTGAAATTTATAAAATAGGGACTTTATAGGTTTTCACAGAAGACTTCATATAAATCCTACTACTTTTCATAAAAAGAGAAAAATATCTATTGTTCCTCCCCAAAGTAACATTTTAAAGATGCTTTCTCTTTTACACTCTGAACTCTCTCAAATTTTCTCCCTCCATTAGAGATAACAAGCTGAGAGGTGCTACTTTCAAAAACAGGAAAAAGGACATTATACATAAAAATGAGTTTTCTACATTAAAAATGGCATTCAAAAGAAATAGAGCAAGTACTATAATGTGCTGTAGTTCCATAGAACAGAACTATCTCAACATGTAAGATCACAGAGAGGAACTTCATGACCTATCAGATCAGTTTGTATGACAAATAAATAGGGGAAGTGATTTTCTTTTTTTTTTTTTTTTTCTCCATAAAAACTGAATGGCTGTCTTTTTATAGAAGCATGTCCTTTCTGCAAATGTGACTGACAGAATTTGCTTCTATGTAAGACATGGCTGTTTGAGGTGGATGTTTGTAAGTGGCCCTTGCAAGCTACATGCCAACTGAGAAACCTGCCAAGTTCAGGCACAATGGTGGTCAGAGGACTAGGAGGATATGCTCATTCAGTGTGCTTCTGGGGAAAATGTCATGAGACAGGAATCCCACTATCCTCTTTACTAGAGCCTATGAGAGAACGCGGGGTGAACACAGAAGCAGCGTAGCCTTCACGGACACAGAGAATTGAAATCTGAAACCAGACTTTATATGAGCACTCTACAGATCCTGTCACCAGCTAATACAATGACTGACAAGGGCTCAAAACCATTCACTCTATTTGGATTTATATTCAACATGTATAAAAGTATGAAAGTAGTAAGTCAAGCAGTAACATGTCTCAAATCCCAACAAATCCATAAATGCAATCTAAAATCAAATTTCAGTTAACAATTTGTGATTGCTATTTACCTGGCCATCATATGAGTATAAATCCATATGTCCCGATGGGAAGCCTTTGGCCCAGTTTGTAAAGTAAACTCCTGTTCCGTCTGTCCAGAGGAACCTCAGTTCATGATTTATATCATTTAATCCAATCCATGTATCAGTAACAAAATCTTTCATATGGAAGGTGAGGAAAGCTAGAGTAAAAAAAGGCAAAGAAAAAGAGAAATACTTTTAATGAAGGACAATTGAAATGTCTGACCTCACTGAGATTAGTGATATTAAGTATTTTTTCTGAAATACAGAACACTTCATTGTTGACAACACAAGCAGGTTAGATGAAAAGGAGGTGACTTCTGAGTTTAATGAACAAGGAACCAGATATAACTGTGGCTTTGGGCAAAATACTTCAGCTAAGTATCTAACCTGGTACTGGGATGATTCCCAAAAGCATGACAGAAATGTGTCCAGATATTTTTAAATCCTAGTCCCACAACTGACTTCTTAGAAATATACAGCCGTGTAGATCACATACATTTTTGTTAATCCCACCAGAGTGGTTACCACCCCGTGGCATCAGACAGCACCACTGAGCACCTACCACTTGTGCATCTGCACAAGTAGTGCTGTTATAGAACTGCGAGAGTGTTTCCTCTCTCCCTGGAAAACCTGAGCAATAGCCTGCACTGTCTTAGCAGGGAGCAGAATGCGCGAGCAACATGCTTAAAATGAGCCTCAACAGAACTGTTCATCACAAGTAAATTAACTACCACAGCTTTGCACAGTCCAGGAAGGTGTTTATGTGTCTTAGCTAGCGTGGCTAGCTGACAAATAGAGCAGGCTAGGTCAGCTGGCATTCATCTACCTGCTAATCCAAGATACATCAAACACTGTGATAAAATGAACTTATAATGGCTTTTGCCAACTGCTACAGTCATTGTTATGGGCTTACTTTTCTCTGCAAACAATAGATGAATTTCTGTCTGCTCTACCAACCATTCACCTTCCTTTAGTCTTTTAAAATGAATGTAACTTACACTTCCAGGAATGAAACCTGTAGAATTCTTTGCCAAATGTTAGCATTGCTGTTCTGCCAGAAACTGTAGCAGGAACCCAAGCCTTTATGCCTACATTGCCAGCAATAACAATAGTTTTGTGCTAATAACTTTATTGCTCATTTCTCTTTTACCTAGAATTCAAGCCCTGTGCATGAACCAATCACCTGAAATCTGTACTGCAGAAATTATGCTGGAGAAGAATTTAACTACGTTTGAAAAGTGAAAGTTTGATTCTTCATCTCTTCACATGTGGAAACATAAGTAGCACTAAGTTCATGTCAGCAGTCTAAATTTAAACTATTTAATTGTTCAGACTACAACACGGACTTGTTTTACTATGGTTGATTTTTCAGTATGCTCTTTTGAGTTCACAAACAGTATGTGTTGTGCAACATCTCTTTCTCACCACTGTAGTATAAAACAGTATTTCTAAGAAGAGGGTGTTATTAACTTCTATCAAAATCTTCCCCAATTTTTAATTTGAATGTGTGCCATGTTTATTCAAGCATGAGGTAATTTCCCTCTGCTCATCTCCCCCAGTCATGGATGTAGCTCTTAGGTTCATTAAAATAAGTTCCTCTAGTGAAAAGAATGGTACATGTATGTGGTGAGTTGTGGGTAGGTGTATGAGCAGTCAAACCTCTGTCCCAAGCTGCCCAGAGACAGTAAGTTCTCATCCTAAAGGTGTTCTGCTTGAGTTAATATGAAAGCCATGCAGCATGTTAATGCCACCTAGTGAAACTACATTATTTGGAATGGAACTTGCTGGGTCCAGCTGGCATGATGTGTAAGCAGAAGAAGCACTACTTTGGCTGCCAGGACAATATACTACATATATCTAAGCCAACATTACAATATTAAGATTTGGTACAGTCAGGTAAAGACTTCATTGTAAATTTCTAAAAATTATACGTTTTGGAACAAAAATCAGATCATAGAACCATTAGTCAAATCCTGTCTATATTCACAAAAATATAACAGCCATCCTGTAAAGATTAAATGTAATCTCATCTAGTTGCTACAAAACTATACACAGTACCTTGCACTTGTTCATTAGGGATAGTGGCCAGGTTTCCTCCTAAATTCATGCAAGCTGTTCGTGCAGCATGCCAAGTGACACGTTCATCTTCTGTAGATCCAAATATTTTGTAACACTAAAACATGAACAAATTCTCTATATATTATCTTTACTCCAATATCCCTCACAGATTGAAAACCACTGCTTTAAGCAAAGCAGGATGGAGAAAAGGCAGTAAAATAATGCATTTATCTGAAAAAAAAACCACTTTCAGCTTAAAATGAGCTTTTTGTGCTGATCCTTGTTCTATATAAAATTAAAGTTCTCAAGAAAGTGTTTTGCTTAACAAGACACATACTAGATTTGATCTGAAACCCCTAGAAAATAAGCAAAAACTGACTTTTTATAGACAGTCAACTAACAGTAGTAAGTTATGCATGACTGATATTAGTCTGCCTGTTTATTTATTTGACTCTACAAAGCATACTATGTTAGTAAAGTTAAGGAAGGCAAAATGTATTCAGTACTGACAAAGCATTATGGTTTGGTTAAAAAACATCAAGGTCAAAGCATCAATACTTCAGGAACTCTGTCTAAACTCTTTAGGAAATGCATATCAAAAGGTTTGAAGAGATGACTAGAGAATTACTTTCGTCAACTGCAACTGAATATGTTCATCTGCCACTTCATTAGAAGCATTAAAAAAGCACCTTTCCTGCAAAACAGTGGATGGGCAAACAAAAAAAAAAGCATGCAGGAGTCAACCAGCTCTTTGCAAAAAATAATAATATTTTACTTTAATAAGAAACAATATTATTAAATAATTCCCTGTTTTCTATTTAATGCTGCCAAACATCCAACATGCACTGTATTTGTTCTAGTACCTTATTATGAAAGGAAAGCCAAGTTGGATGACATCCTCTTGGAGCTGAAAATGTTGTTGGAGGAACAGTTGAATTAATGGAACTGTTGTGCCTTTCACATATGTAGGGATTTGGATAACCACAGTTTATATCATTCCAAAATCCTGAATGTAAGATAAATAGGGAACTGTATGACACCACATCCAGAGCTGGTTAAATGGAAAGCAGTTTCACTCATTCTTATACAAAGTGCTTTTAGTTGAAAGGCAAGATCAAATCCTTAGAGTCTCTCAGTTTATTATCATTCTATATCAGCATCCAGGATAAATATATCACTTTATAAACACTGTAATTACAGAATGTTAAAAACAGTGTAGAACCAGGTACTAGAAATATCAATTTCTTAGTGGCACATTAGGCCAATTTTAATAAAAAATATAAACCAGTTGTATAGCAATCACAACCACAGACCTCTATCAGAGCTTCCCCATGGTAGGCTTAAGGCAAACACAAGAGCACAAAACTGTTAAGTGCTGAAAATAATACTATGGTCTACTTCTATAACATTTTGCAAAGAGCAAAAAAAGGGGGGAAGGGGTGCCTCTCAGAAGAAAAAAAAGTTGTGACACAAACACAGAAATAACTAAATTCAGGAACAAACATACAAAACTCACCTAAATTCTTATACATAACAACACAGTTTTCATCATTATTTGCAAAGTTAGGTTCATGTGGTGCCCATGCCAAATAATTCACTGGAGTGCCATCCATCCAGCTTAAGAAAAACAATCCAACAAAACACTTCTTTAACATACAAACAGAATTGCTTCCATGCTACAAAAAGTAATTTTGCAATATGTTTAATATATCCATTCATAGCTTAAGGTGTACAAGGTTTTTTGACCAATTTGCCTCTTTGTTAATTGCACTAACCTTCCTCTCTGCGCAAAGATGTAGATGTATGTGTTGAAGTTGTATTTACATTTAAGCAATATGCTGACACTTTTGCAACTGATAGGACAATACTCAAAATAACCATTTGGGCCAATGTGAAAGCCAGACACCATTTCAGCATGAGAAAGCCCAGTTGCTCACCATTTCCCCCAAGTCATACATTCCCTGTGCCTATTACAGAGATAAGAGATTTTATTCACAACACTGGCAAAATGCTTGATCTTTCCCCCATGCAGAGGAAAAGGGCATGACAAACCACCTACAAGGAAATTCCTGTGACAATGTGCCTTACCATAAGGTAAAATACAAACATCGAAAAACTTGTATATTCACGTAGACTAAACAATAAAGAAAAAAATCATAACCAGGCAACCAAACACTTATTAGGAGACATGTTCCTATTGGCCTGCAAGTGACAGAGATGCTCATACACAAGGTACTTCACTTAAAAGCATTTTCATCTTAGGGTCCATACAAAAACAATGGAATAGCACAGACACCTCATTTTCAGAAGGTGATCTGGTTCACCTAACATCCTAATTATCTTCTGGAGGTTCCTCATTGTTACTGCAGACTATGAGGAGAACCAAGAACTATTAGGCATCTATCCAGGCACTTCAAGACCCAGACTGAACTGAATCCAGGCCTAAATTAACATCACATGTAAAAATCAACATGGTGCTGTATACTGACATCCAGAAAGGCTTACAGAAAACCTGCTTATCCTCACAGTGCACCTGAAGTCATATAATGGCAACAGCTATCTCTGTTCTACAGAAAGAAAATATGTCGCATTTTTCTCTTTATTACAGTCTGTTCCCAACAGACAGGGAAAAAGAATGTTTTTACCTATCAAAAATCTTACATATTTTGAGTTGGGGCATTTATTTATATTTTCAATATAAATCACGGAATAAAGGAAACTAGAATTCCTGAATAAAAATTCAAAATACATTATCTGCAGTGTAATTTTTCTGATAGCTTTGGGTGAATTCAGGGGAAAAACATTCTCATTTGTTTTGACAGGCCACAATTTCATTCAAGCACTTCATTATTTTTGCTCCGCTCTGTAGATTTCTTTATTTTAAAGCACAATGCAAGCTTGATGGTTCTAGTTGGCATACCTTGTCCGTTGGTCAACACTCAGTTGTAAACCAATGAAATAGGAATCCTCTCTGCCATTTTTCAAGATCTAGAATGTAAAGATTAAAATTGTATAAATATCCTCTTTTTACCGTAGAAATCTGTTATGTTAATAATGAGTAATATATGTCTGACAGAGGATATGAACTGCTATATTCTCTAGCTGCAACATTTAAGTTAAATCAGCTCACAACTGACAGTCCACGGTCAAACTTCACCATTGGCCAAAAGGTGTGGTCACTATATCAACACTTCTCACAGTCTTACTTGAAAGCCACTGAAATCAGCACCTCTTGCACAGTCTCTGCAGTGGACATCATCTGACACATTTTTTGCAAGGGACAAGCCTTCCTACAATTTGGATATAAATTGATATAGGCCTTTGTGTCATCTCACAGCCACTCTTCAGCCAGCTTAGGAAAAGTTCTCTGTAGTTCAAATCTGACTTTTGAGCACATTCCTGATTGAAAGAAGTTGGTCTCAATACAGTATAAACAGGCAAACAACCCCAGCCACCTAGGAAATATCATTTAAAAGCTCTTTCTCATGGCATAATCCATGCCTCAAGTTGTTCTTCCTGCATAATTATATTTTCTCCACAAGAAGAAGGAGGCAAAGGAGCAAACTTGAGGACCAAAAAGAGGCTGCTAGGTAGACTACATCCCAGATACACTGACAAGATCAAAAGCCAATGTTCTGAGTGTTGCATGTAAGCCAGTATCTCTTTTGATCCACTACTTAAGCTATCTTATCTGTTGATAAACTTTACTTTCAGTTAACTCACCCGCCTTACAGAATCATAGCTCACAAGTACAAGACTTGTTGCTAAAATGAAGCCACAGATCAATTAAAAGTAAGCATTAAGATTTACCTTAGCACATTACCAGTTGCAGATAGATACAACGTGGTAGAACTGCCACGTTGAACAGGAAAAGCAAATAATGATCTGTTTAATGTTCCCTGTGCTTATTTCTATATAAAATACGAAACTAAATTGTCCTCATCTCAGCTATGAAGCAATCTAAAAAAAGACTTGAGTTTGTTCTTCATATTAATCTGGCTTAATGCTACTGCAATTTCACTACCATAAAACTTGTAGGGAGAACACCAGAGTGAAAAGAATTTGTGACCATGCTCACTTATTTTGGATGATTTATTCCATAGTATTAATGATTTTTCTTACATATCGCCAGAGGAACTTTCTTTCACTTTCATTCTGAATGACGGCAAGGTCCCCAAAGTTCCTTTTGCAGAACTCCCGACCTTTTTCCATAGGAACACTCTCTGTGCTGAAATAATATTGTTTGTCTTCATGTATAATCCATCCATCCTCAGTAGTCTTGTACTCTGTAAGATAAATGCTAAGCTAATTACATTGTTCCTGAGATAGAAGACATTCTCATTAGTGAAATTTTAAAAATGCTTTTAAACACACACACACATGTAGTAATAGCAATAACACTTACTGGGTGCAGGAGATTCTGTTGGTTCAGGCTTTACACTTGCCCCTGTAAGAAAAAAATATTTATTATGATTGTAAACTTTCTGCTGTAAGAGAAAATATTTACCATAATTGATAGGCATGTTTTTTCTATTGACATTGAATTCTACAGTTAGCAGTGGATTTAACACCAAAACCTAGAAGGAACTAAATACCCTTAATCTCTTATTTTGGGTACACTATTTGATTTTAAATAAATATTCTTGTTCCCTGAAGCTATTCCTTATGTGCAAGGTATTATAAAATACCTTGACATTTACCTGAATTAAGTAATTTTTTTTGGTATTCACTGGATACAGAAAACCTTATGTCCCAAAGCATTAACTCTATTAAGACAGTCCTGCGTGTCCCGTTCCTTCCTTTCCCCTGGTCACTTATACAAGAATTCTGGCTTAAACCAGAGACAGCAGGAACGCAGGCTGGGTTATCTTCTTCTGTGGTGCCCTAGCTACTACAGAGTGAGGTTCTTTCCATCTTTCCCTGGCTGAGAAGAACTGCTATCTGGATCTTAAAAAAGTCCCCAGATAAAATCTCACTGGAAAAGATTCCAAGAAATTAACTGGTCCTTTCTGAAAAGAAGACCTCAAGCTAAAGAATTCCCGAGTTTGTTTTTGCTATGGCAGCATGGAGATAGCATCCTGGATGGCATCAATAGCAGCTCAGCAAAACAATTTCTAACACAGGAGATCTCTGTCTTTATGCTGTCTCGGTGCTAAATTATGATCTCACAGATATCAGCATTTAATAAGAAATTCTCTGCCTAAGAAATTCTTTTACCAATATAAAGCAGAGCTGATACTTTATTGTCAATAATCTAATGCAGCTTCTTTATTTTGCTCCCCTCCTTCCCAATATAAGAATATGGTAAAATGTTTAAATAAGCACTTTCTAAAATACTCAGACTTAGGTAGATGCGCTGCGTGGAACTCAAGATTTCTCTAAATCATAAATTTTGTCTTGCTGTCTTCAGAAAATAAAAAGCATCTGAACTCAGATCTCAAAAGCATTTAGCAAGAAACCGACATATGAATATAAAACCCAGCCAAAGCAAAATAAAGTATCTCAAAACCAGGCCCCATCTTGCAACTACAGATTCAATTAGTTGACAAAACGGTACCTGACCTGTAAGGAGGGAGTTTTCACACATAAAAATTCAGGTATGTGAACTGATTTGCAAACTATTTTCTAATAACTTGAAACTCAACTCAGAAAAAAAAATCCAAAATAGGATTTGTTGGAGAAGGCATGAACTTCTCTAAATGAAAAGTCAAAAGTGAATGTGAATATTCAAATTAACATTTCCTATTTTTCAAGTATCACATTTCCCTTTCTGAAATCATAGAGAAAGGTCAGTGAGAAGTTCCAGCAGAGCACCAAAGGCTCTGTATCTTTAAATGCATTGAACACATGGAAACCCTTATACCACTTAGATATTTCACATTCCACCAGAACTATTCTGATAAACAGGTTTTGAAATTTTTTATTTCTTAAAGTTAAGGAAAAAATCAACTGAGAATCTTTTCTGATTTTACTAATACACAGGAGTAAGTGATACCTTTTCTTATCTGGCAAATCCATCCATATAGATAATCACAGTGCCTGTCATTCCAAAGCATGCTGGAATCACCACTGATCTCTGCACAAAGTTCAATCCCTTGATAATTATTGGGTTCTCCAAAGCCCCAGTTTTCATACCGCACCTATGACAGAAAAGGTTTTGTGAAATTCTGTTATATAGAAAGAAAACAATGGAGAGAGGGAGGAGACAGCATTAAACCACAGACCCACAACTTCTTCCTACTGACAGTTTAAAAACTTAGATAAAAGGAAACCAGAATCTCCCTGTGCAAATGCTGACATTTCAAACTTTTTTTCAGATTGCAGCTGGACTGCAGCTTAGATAACAGTTGTTTCTGATCGCACTTGGAAGAATATTGACTTTTTATAGGACCTAAATTCTGTAAAATTCACCTAATAACAATGATGGGGCATGCTACATGTTGATATTAATTTAAGTAAATATCCTGTATGAGTAAAATAGTAGGACATTATTGAGGAACAACAAAAATGTTGACTTTTTCTTAAAAAAATATTACTGCTATTCTGATTTTCCTGTATAAATTCCAATTTCGGTTTTCTGTATGGTAAACTTCCATCAATATATTTTGACCAACCTTGCATGAAATACACCCACACCTCCAAACCCACTTTTTTTTCTAGTTTTCTGTCTTAGTCTAAAGTACAGTCAAGTCACACTGACATAAAACAATTGCCTTCAGCTCTATGGAATGTAGGCCATTTCAGATAAAGATCAAATTAGTAAAGAAGAGAAATACTAAAGATGGATTTTTTTTCCCTTAAAAAATCCTTGCATTTATGACAGCATCTTTTTAGTCTACATGGATTTAATTTTCTTGCTGTTTCAATGCACATTTTCTTATCAAAAATCAGTATGTTTTAGCCAAAAAAATCAAGCCATGAAATTGCTATTCATAAGCTTTCCTAAAAATAGCATGATACAGTAGAGGGTTATGATTAAGCATAAAATTACACAGAAACACATACACCACACACACTTGATAAGCACAGGGAATGCAAAATAACAGCTGTGGAAAATTAAATCACTCACTGGAGATCCATCACTCCAAACAAAGCCATCATCAGGATTCAAGTAATATAACCCCATCCAGAAATGCTGGTGGTAATAGCCATTGTTCCTAAAAAAAAACCAAAAAAACCCACCCCAAAATAAGTGTCTCATTTATAAGAAGTTTAAATGTAAAACCAAGACTAATAAGGGCATTACAATATTTTTAATAATCTATCATTCACAACAGTTAATAAGCTTCTTTAAAAATAATCCTCAAAGCTGTTTGTTAGAAACAATAACAACCAGGGTGGAAATTAATTAAAATGCAACCACTTCTAGGTGTTATCACTACACATTAACTCAGACAGATTGAAATACTGACCAAGAAAATGTCCAGATCCAATCCAGCTCCTGAAAATGAAGTGGCTTAATACTTTTGTATAATAGTTCAATAGCTACTGTTGCTCCATTTATCAACTCTTCATCTTCTCTGTAAAGGCATTTATGGTTTCCAAACACAAAGTTACTTGCTGCAGTTGAATCACATTGGAAAAATAGCACCTTAAGCTAATTCTTGTCTGCAAGCAGACACACTTTACTGATTTATCTGAATTTATTGAGTCAATTTGTGGTAATGCAGCATCTGAGACTTCTTCCTTACTGTAAGTACGTAGCTGGGATTCTAGTACGGTTGTAGCATTTTGCAAGGCTGCTATGTTTCAGTCTTGCTTCCTAGTTAGACAGGGATGTACAAGTTCATCGAGCGCAGTCTATTCAGGTCATATGGCAAGTGTTACCTTTTTAAGAGTATTTGATCTCATTCAGAAATCTTACACCTGATTTTTACAGTTCAGGGACTTACTAACCTTATTTACATTCCCTGTGTAGGAAAAAATTACTCTGAAGTTGCTTCTGCTTTCTGATTAGTTCATAAAAATGACAAACAACCAACATATTGACCAGATTTATATCTTGTACATGTGCTTATGTGAAAACAACTGGCATCTGTGGTAATTTTATAATATCCCCAAACCACAGTAAATATTTTTACATCCTGATAAATGTAGCCTCAACTAGATATCTTGTCAATCTCATTTTAGCATTAGCTTCTGGAATGATTGCCACTTGTCATACAACTCTGCTATTTCATCAGCTCTACTTTTTTGCTATGTGTTTGATACAGATGCAGATAATGAATCCAGACTGGCTTATACTGAAGTAAAACTTACACCTAAAATTAAATATTTCAGAAAGATCAAAAGGCTAATTAAAGTAAATGGACAACCACACTACAGATACTCACGCAATAGAACGCCATATCACATACTGTTCTTCTTTACCATTAATGGATGCCAGATCTCCTCCTATAGCTCGACAAAACTCTTGAGATTCAAGCCACGTTTTCTTTTGCTCTCCTCTTGAAAAAGGCTAAAGAGAGCATTTTGCAATCAGACAAAATAGACCATATTGATCACAAGATCAAGAAACATCCAGTACCCAAAAGCAATTTATTTACAATTAATTTGTTCTGGGAGGATTACAGAAACTTTGAATACAGTGTTTATGAGTGTTCACCTCTGTGAAACACAGGCCTAGTATAAGTGTCTTTAAGCCAAGTTAGCAAACTGCATTGCTGACAGGAGTATCTGCTGCAAAACAACTAGGAGAAAGGAACTTTTAATGTTAAAAGAATGGGAAATTCAGTCTTAAAAGAATTGGAAATTAAGTTCAGAAGATCAGACCTGAAGATCAGACTTTAACAGAATAAACAAAACCATCAGCATTTCAATAGAAGGGAACAAGACCTCTACATATAATCTGTAAATAAGCTCATGAAACAGTAAGATATATGTATACCAATTTTTATTGCATGTATGTGCAGCAAATGCAAACTACCTTAATGCAGAAATAAGCAACATACTTACTTTGAAACAGAAGCTAATACGATTGTTTGAGTCCCAACCTTCTGGACACCGAGGAATAGGAGTTGTTGTAGGAAGAGGTGGAAGCGTCACTCCCTCTGCCCACACTTTGCATAGGAACTTTGCCTTTTCTTCACATTTTATTACATCCCATAATCCACCTGCAATTCCAGTCCTCATGGCAACGCAGCCCGGCTTTCTTCCTGGTTGAAAACAGGAATGCACAAAAGCAATGTTTAGGGGGTCATAAGAATTTAGAAAACTTCATATTTTATACTGATGGAAATTAAGTCTTTGTATAGAGCCAAAAATATTTCTAACGTTAGAGTAGGTCCAGAGGAGGGCCACAAAAATCATCAGAGGGCTGGAACACCTCTGCTATGAAGAAAGGCTGAGGGAGTGGAGTTGTTCAGCCTGGAGAACCTTATCACGTCCATTCAATACATAACGGGGGTTTATAAGGAAGACGGAGAAAGACTTTTTACCAGGGCCTGTAGTGACAGGACAAGGGGCAATGGTTTTAAAATGAAAGAGAGTAGGTTTAGATTGGACATAACGAGGAATTTTTTTTACTGAGGATGGTGAGACACTGGAACAGGTTGCCCAGAGAAGTTGTGGATGCCTCATCATTGGAAATGTTTGAGGTCAGGTTGGATGGGACTTTGAACCACTTCATCTAGTGCAAGATGTCCCTGCCAATGGCAGGGCAGGTAGGACTAGATTATCTTTAAATGTCCCTTCCAACCCAAACCATTCTGTGATTCTATGATTCTATGATTTTAATTCATGAAGCAAAAAAAAACAAGCAAAAAAATCTGTGGTTCATCCACATCTGAGATACTGAATTGTGCCTCACATCAAATCACCTCCAGTGGCTGACTCTAGCAACATCATAACCTGTGATCCAATATATTCTTCCCTAAAACTGAAGGTGTGGTTAGAGCTAGTTTCTCAAATTTGTCTAATTTGACTATGATTTTCAAAATGGACTTACTATATATAGGCCTAGTATTGGCTTTATGGTCTACATAGCCTTACCACTCCACCTGACACATTCAAATCAACATTTAGACACTGAAACTAAAATGAATCAGAGGATCTCCCGAAAGGCAAATGCAACACACCAGAACCTTGAAGGCTGATGACCATCCCCTTTCTGATGTGATCATGTCAGAGATGAAATGACCTCGCACCCCCATAATTTTATCAGAACAGAAAAAAATAGCAATGTTTTCATTAACAAAAGTTAGTAAATAAAGAAATCACAATTAATCTAGCAAATATATCAACTAAAAAAAGATTAAACACAAATCTTCCCTTGGGCCTCTTGTCCTTCCCTACAATTCCATTTTTTCTAGGATGGTGCTTCATGCATGCTGTCATCTCACACACCTCAGAACATGCAGTGAGCAAGTGCACTATGACATATGGCTGAGCAGGCAGGACATGCAAGCAGGGCGCAATATGCCTGCAGATATTGCTCTTCCAGAGTAGTACAGACACAGATGTTCCCAGAACAGACACAAATCAGAAACTTGATCTCAATTTAAAGTTTCTTCCCAAACTCATATTAAAAACTCATTTCAGCACTCAGCAGGAAGTTAGCAACAGCACTACATGCCTGAAAAAGCAGCCAGATATATTTGAGATCAATTAGTCATTATACCATCAAGTAAGGGCTAAGGAATGAAATAAAAATAAAGTAGTGAGCAAAGTATTCTGGGCACTGGACTCGTTAAACAGTATAGAGCCGTACCCACCAGGCATTTCAGAATTCCAGTGTGTAAATAAGACAGATTCACCATTAGCCCACTTGAATGTTCCCTTTTCTTCTACATCTGAAAGTCCAATCCAAAAGTATCTTTCTGTTCTCAGCCCAACCAGGCTAGTCAGATAGGCTTGTTCATATCTGTTTAAAAGAACACAACTGTTACATTAATATTGTTACATTTATTTTTAAAAGTTCTAAAAGGCTTGTTATTTTCTCAGAATTACCACTGTACCTTCTTGAAAGCATAGCTTGGATGAATTTACTTGAACAAAGGACATAACAAAGCATTACATAATAGATATTTTGTAAGCTTCAGTACCAGAGTATTCTGCCTTCTCTTCGGATGTCCGGTAAAGAAAGTGACATAATCGTGGACTAAAATTAAATTGGTGGGAAAGAATAACCCTGACATGACTTATGTGTTATACCACTGTATTTTTTGAGAGTTCCTAGTATCCTTCGATTTTAATGACTTCTTGTTTCAGGTAAATCCAAAACTGGAAAAGGAATCTTAGCATTATTGAAGAGATATAAAAAAATAAAGGCTAAAGTAGTATGATACTAAATTATCAAAATAAGGAACACTGCAAATTAGATCCAACGATCATGCAAGAAAACTTATGTTTGGGAAACAAGCCTATGTAGAGGTAAAGCCTGTCATAGTTCATTATGGTGTTTAAACAAACAGCTCTTAAGAAATCAAAGCAAATAAAAGAAGTCTCCCCTTAACAAGGTATAGTCTGAAGACCACATTAATGTTAAACTATTTGTATGACAGCTACAGTGCTACCTACATTTAGAGAGCTACCATTCATGACAGCTAGAGCTTTCACACTAGAACATATCTATTTAGATTACATAGAAACAAGTAAGAAAGTGTAAAGCATCAAGTCAACTGCAAGCAAAATAAGCTTTGTTTCTTAACCCTAACTTTCATTTTCCCAATATTCTATATTTAATAATGTGCACCACCTGTTCGGAAATTTAGCACACACTGAACCCTGGCTGAACTGTGATGGATTTTCAGATACCAAGCACTTTTATCATCATTTGGTTTCTTATTTAATTTTTTTAAAAGTAGCTCAATTCTGAGAAGACCAGGTGGGTGAAAATTATATCCTCTTGCTCATTTGAAGTACCTTTTGAAAGGAATTCAGAGCTGTATCTCTTCACTTAATAATCAAAATTGTATTCTGCATCCCTCACTCAAGTAAAACCCATCCTCAAGCCACTACAATTAAGGAAATAGAAAACATAATTCTATTTTTTTCCTTGACATAACCATCTATATCAATACTGATTTCACAGCCATCACTTACTTTTATTATAAACTGAATTCCTGGATTTGAATATAATGCAAAAACTGTAAGAAGTTCTGTATCTACAGATAGCTGTCCTCTAAAGCAAGATTTTTGTCCAGATCAGAGTGTTTATTTTGATATTCAGATGACGCTAGATGTTAAATCCTTATGTGATCCCCTCATGCATGTAGTCTTTTACATACCTGTCTTCAATAGTTGCTAAAAAGGCCTGATGCCTTCCACAGGTTTGATTTGCTTGAGGAAAAGATACAAATGTATTTCCAATGAAGTAACAATAAAAACCATGTCTTTTCCAACCCTGTCAAAATAAACATTAAGTGATCATGTATGTTGCAGCGAAAGGAAAGGGGAAAGGAAAGGGGAAAGGAAAGGGGAAAGGAAAGGGGAAAGGAAAGGGGAAAGGAAAGGGGAAAGGAAAGGGGAAAGGAAAGGGGAAAGGAAAGGGGAAAGGAAAGGGGAAAGGAAAGGGGAAAGGAAAGGAAAGGAAAGGGAAAGGGAAAGGGAAAGGGAAAGGGAAAGGGAAAGAAAGGAAAGGAAAAAGAAACCCAACAAAACCAAACTGATTTATCCCACTGTCACCTAACCATTAGACAAAGGAACAACCGAACTGAAAAAAGCCAGACTGGAAACAGGCAGGATCAAAGCTTTTTAAAATTTTGTTTCATAGAACAATTTTTCACATATAATGAATTTTTAATCAGTGCATTCCACTTATAAAGGCATGAGAGACTTTGCTGTACACCTTTAGTGCTCAGTATAGGATTATAACTAGCACATAGGCATTGTGCAATCATGAGAATGGTCTTGAGAAGCAAATTTCAGCTTGGCTTTTCAGAAACGGAATGACACTTCAGACAAGTTCGTTTATTATTAACTAACATTAACACTCTCTTCTAATGTTTTGTCATTCAAATGCCATTAACTCAGGAATATGCTTACAGAGGGAGAGTTTGCTGTGACCAGCCCCAATTCAAACAAATTTTCTTCTGATGGTTTTCAATTTCTCACCTATGAGAGACTTTTTTTCTGCAACCATGCACTTATTTCTCTAGGCAAGGATAGCATCCATAAGCATTAGGATCCCTTTATCTTCTGCAACAGTTGAATACTTGTGATGTTCCCAGGTACTCTTTTACAAATACTGGGAATAAACATCAAAGACTTCCTCTGCAGCTGTGTAAAGCAGACTTGGGGGGGGGGAAGGCAATTTCTTCATGGAAGACAAAAACCCAGTAAGATTCCCTATGACATAACAAATTACAGTAGGCTTTTCGGAATTACTGAGTGTTATGTTACCAGAAGGCGAGCATTACCAAATAAACAATAGATCTGCTGGCAGTTCAGAAGGACCACAATGGATTCCTTTTGTTCAGGCACTCCTACAAATTCTTCAAAGTAGAGAGCACTGCCAGAGACCACAGCAAAGCCTTGAGAATAGTATGTAGAGAAGCACACCCTTCCTGCTGTGAATAATTTTGAAGAAAATTGTAGGCAGAGCTGAAGAGCAACTGCTGGCACAGGCAAATTCCTTAGGACAGCTTGAATGCCAATCAAGGAAAAATGGCCTGCTGCGGGGACTACAGGTTTGAGTTTTGGTTTAAGTTCTGGAAAAAAAAAGGGAGCATCAAGAGCCAAATGACAGTCAGAACCTAGATTTATTCATATGTACCACCTATCCTGTCTGCCATAGAAATGAGAAGGCCAACTGTTCTGATGGTGACAACACAGAACCCATTTTTCCTGTTTTATCTGTCACCTAGGTGGCATTTTCTCCTCCTAATCATTCCTAGAAGCCTATTCAGATCAGAGAGCTTTTGCTTCACTTACTCTCTGGCAGCCCATGTCAATAGTTTCCTCTTCTGTAGGAGCTTCTGACATGGGTTTCCTTTTACAGATGTAGCCAATTTTCTTTTCACAAGAATGGTCTGCCCAAAATCCATCCTGAACATAAGAACAGAACATCACAGTCAAGTGGGATTTAGTCTTCAAAAAAGGCACTTTATGCTTTTAAGTATTCAATTATTTTTTGCAGCTTTAAAAGAAGCAAAACCTACATCGAAGTTCAGTACTTAATTCCAACCTCATTCCAACCTCACTTCTACTGGGGCTGATTCACCATTGACTTACACCTTCTTCAATTATTTAGCCTTCTGAAAAGTGAACCCTTGGGGGTGACAGTAATACACCATCTCTACAACTACTGATTTAATAAGCATGCAGGAGGAAAGGGAGGTGTCATCTCTCCCCACAGAAATCCAGTTGCAACAGAAAAAAACCCAGAAGACTACATTCCTTAGTTAATACTTATATAAAACTTTGAAGATGCAAAAAGTTCCTTGTCAAAGTTAGAATTAACATTGTTACTCCTCATACTACAGATCCTCAGAAGAAACAATGACATTCAGTGGGAGCTGTACTGAAAGTAAGGAACCTCACACCATGTTCCCACTATATTTTACATACATTCTGGTTCAACAGATGAACTAAGGTATTGGGAGATGAGGAGAAACACCTGTGCAAAACACTTTCTCACTTGTGCCTTAAAGACTCCACTTTTGTAAAAGTAAAATCATAGCAGTTGGTGGCAATTTCTTTCTCCCCCTCTCCTGCACCGAAATGTAAAATAATCACATTGGTAATACACAGTCCCTTGTGCCACAATATGCCAAGTCCTCAAGAAGCTAAACAAACCCCACTTCCAGCAAAAACTCCCAAAACTCAATACTACTGCCTGCAAAAATGAAGAACCCTAGGATGTTCACAGCTCATGCTTGTGTCTTCTCAGTCCTATGCTGATCACAAGACAAGTCTTTTGGTGGGTGTCTCATAATCTCCTACCATTTCTTTCTCAGCCTCGCTAGACTAGTAGGCACTTCAGATAACCACCCAAAACTCTGACCGTCACAGCCTGGAAGAAATCAGGACAACTTTCACAACTTTTACAGTTCTTTAACACAGGAAAACTTACCCTGAAGCTTTGGCTCTCTAGTTACTGACTTTTGAACCAAGGGAAAACCTCGTCTGATGGCAAGGATCAAGCCCTTAAAATTTAGCCTTGAAAGAAACATTTACCAGTCTAACTTACTACTTGGTATAGAAAGCAAAAGAGTCTTCCCATCAAATAAATGGTGGAAAAACTAAAGCATAGCATATGTCAACAGCTACCCTTTCAAAATGTTAAACTGGACCAATGGTAGCTTCTTTACATCATAGCAAATTTGTAACACATTAATTTGCATCACTGCCCAAAAGGTACAGAGTCAAATTAAAATGAAAAGTAAAAACAATGTAATGAAGGAGGAGTTAAAATAAAACCGCATCTACAACCACCAAATTCAATGAAAAATAGACAAAAATCGTAACACAATGAACAAGCATGTTATAAACAGAAGTCCTTTTTGATGGCATTGTTGCATGCCTTACTTTATAATTCATTTCTAACTTTCCATCAGCAGGCTGAGAGCAGCAATAGACCTAAAGGGCCCCCACCACCTTCACTTGGGGCCTCCACCCACCTGCCTGCCCATGAGCCCTGGGGCTCCACTTAAGCTCAGACCTGGGCCTTCAATCCCTGTCCATGCTGTAACAGAAGTACTTGTCTCCAGCTGCACCAATGTCTCTACCTGGCTATGGGCCTTGTTGATCCAGACCCTGACCTTTGGACTGTCTTCTTGGCTTGATCTTGGACAGACCTTGTCACTCACTATGCACTTGCCCAGCAATGACTAGATTGTGTCTGACCCTGGTTACTCTCTCCAGACCTGATCCTGACTCGGCTACTTGGCTTGACCTTGGACCTGCCTCATCATCCTGAATGTGGGCTCTGCTCTGCCACCAGCTGCCTACCCCACCTGCCCTGCTCCCTTTCTGGGGACAGTGGGACAGGCTCTGACTGGACAGGCACTGTCCCTGCAAGCTGGCCTATTAGGCTTGGCTTGTGGCTTCTCACAATTTTAATTTAATTTTAATATCCCTGCTGGCTTCCAGCTAACCTGTTCTTAACCATACAAAAAACCCCCACCCTAGAGTAGCTCATTCTGCTTTTTTACTAAATAAACAATTGGAAGAATTGATTGCAACCTCTGTAACAAGCTGTGTATACTTGAAGACTTGTTTTTTCAGATTTCTCTTTCACAAATCAAAACCCCCTTTATTTCTTCAGCCAAAAACTACATCATGCTTTCTGTATTGCTTTTGAGTGCTGATACAAGCAAAAGGATGACAGCTTTTCTAAAGCACCAGAATGGAACAGCAGGCTGCTACTTTTATTTATAGCTACAGCCACAGATATAGCTAACTGTCTACTGCTGTTGGAATTAAAAGGGCCTCTAGGGTTTAGATACAAGTCTCACTTAATACATATTCAGTGCTGGAGGACTCCAAGATCCTTCTGTACTGACAGACACTGTGTTAGGTGAAGGAAGAGAAGGCTTGGTCTACCAGCGGATGGAGTCTTCTGCTTCCTCCCTTCCCTAAGTGAAGACCCAGCAGCCTGCACTGGTATTTTCAGCTGGTTCTTGACCATAGTATTAAGCATGCCAGCCTGCCATCAGAAACTCTGCTTCTGAGGAATGATCATGGGTCATCTGACTGCACTGAATGCTGCCACTTTTAGCATGGCACATAAGACATGACCAGTGAATCGAAATCTTAATGCTTTGAGACCCCGGCCATTGAATTAATTTTATTTTAATACCCAACCATATGTTAGATCCCTTTTATAATCTTAGGTCATCTTCTATCAACAGATCTGCCTAGACACATACAAGCAATCATACGCCACTGCATATATCTGTAACTATTCTTGCCTCTTTGTAATTGAACTGTTTGTGTGTTCCAGTGGTTCAGTCTGGGCGGACACTTCAGGACTTTACGACCATACAAAGTGAGGGTGAGGATATAAATAGCAATGACTCCTATTTTTCCATCCATTTCCTTATCCAGTAGGTTTCAATGAATGACCACATGGAGGGGGGGAAACATTAGGTAGACCAACAGTGGTTCTTTCAGGGCTTGGCATTGCAGAGTGGCGTGAATTTATTCTGGACCATGCTGTTCCTGCCCTCCACCAGAGGATACTACTAGGGTTAGTTGCAATCTCTCCCTGCCTCACCTTTCTCCTAAAGTCTTATATAATTAACCAGATGTGTCTTTCCTCTACTCTTGCAACAGAAACTGAGGTAGCTGTCTCTTTCCTAGAGAAATGCAACAGGTGGTAGAATTCAAATTATCACAAGCAGCAATTTGCTTAGGTTTGCAGAAAATTAGAAGATAATGGATCTCAGCTTCTGTACACAAATAGAGATTTTTAACCTGAATCCAAGTTCCCCAAAATGCTATAACACTTGGCTTGGCCAGAAAATACCATCCAGATCCTCACAGAGCCACAAAACAAATTCTTCCCCTTGTTGTTTTCTCTTGAAACTCTTGGTTTGAAGGCAGTGAAGTTGTTCTGATAAAAATCATGGCTTTACCAATGCATTTAAGCTGCCCTGTATGTTCCAAAAGACTAAAAAAAGATTAAAAAAAAATTGCATCAAGAAACTATGAATATCAAGAGCAATCTTAGCACTTTTTTTAAAGTACTAGCCAAATTATGAATTGCTTGTCAGCCTCTAACCTCCTCTAATACTTCCTGCACCAATACTTCTATGTACAATACCATAAAACCCCAAAGTTCACACCAACAGGTGAAGGTGGCTAAAGGACACAGGATGGTAGATGAGACAAAATCTCAGCTATGTGTTCCTTGCACCACCCACATGCACCAAGACTAGCTACCTTGCAAACCTCCCATTCCTGAGCACGTTCTCCAGCCTTGACCATTATACAAGTCCTTGAAGCAACTGCTATTTACAACCTCAGTTGACTGATCCTCACATTTGAGCATTCAGCCTCCTTCATCTGTCTGACCCTATATTTCTGTTAGACAAAGCATCTACTACATCCTTAACCAGCACTGGCATAGCCACTGCACAGACAAGGGAGCACAAAAATCCTCACACCCTTAAAAATCTGTCTGTTCAATTACCATGTGTGCCGTGGCCTGGTTGCCATGGAAGAAGTATACATTTATGGTCTTCTCACCAGAGCGTGTCCACTAATACAATGGAGAGGAATGTTTAATAGATTATAATCTTACTCATGCTTCTGACCAGTGCAAAATTCTTCACTAAAATAGAGATCAAATTCTAACCTTCTGGACACATCTGACTGTACATTAAGTTTCTTCTCCCTGCTCAGTTCATACAGCAATGAAACTATAGACGTGAACTTTGGCCCAGCCAGAGAACACCTCCACAAACACACATAGCTCTGCTCAATTTGGGGAGATTAATATGCTATACCCTGCACAGGCTTGCCTCTTCCATGGATACTACTCTGGTTTTGCTCTCCCAAGGATGCTGTTCTAGTTCTCTTCCTCATTCCTTTCTGGAACTGATGACATGGTCCCTTTTTCTGCTAGTGCTGCACCTGCTAACTCCCCTATGTCCTCTACAGCTTCTACCTGCTGCAGAGCTGGCTCAGCCCTCTCCTGCTGCACTCAATCTTAATTTCTGAATTTGAGTCTTTGTGCACCAGAATGATGGAGGCACATGAACAAGCTGCATGCATACATGCCACTGTTGTTGATGATGATTGTACCTAAGTGAAGCAAGCTAGAAAACTCAGTCTATTGGGGCTTGAGTGCAGACTTGCCCTATGAGGCAAGCTCTGCATAGTGTTCAGGCCAACTGGGAAAAAATTTTTAGTTCTTCTTTTCAATTTATAAGTGCAGTCACCAAAAGTACAACCCTCAAGTTTTAATTTTGCAAAATAATGAAATGCCTTTGGTATGGGTAAATACTTTTTTTCCTCCTGATAAAATACGTAAACCCTGAAGGAGGTGGTAAGTTCAATATTTTTAATTATCAGAAAGATGAAAAATACCATTTTGCAACATGGCACACAGACTGACTTTTATACCAGGTATTATCTCAGTTCCTGTAGTACACCTACATCATCGATCATTGCCATATTCCAAAAAGCAGCCTTTTCAAAGCAGCCTTTTAATTGTAGATATACAGTCACTCAGTAAAGACTTCCACTAATCCCACTGCTAACTACTTTTCTCACAGCTCTTCATGTGCAGTGCAGATACAAGCATAACATCTAATCCACCTAGATCTGAGATTTATAACTTTGCCTAGAAAAAGAAAAAAAAAGCTTCTATTTTCTTCTAAAGATAGTATTTCTTTCTAACATCATTAAAAATTGCTAGTGCAATTTTTTAAGGTAGGTGTATATCCCATACTCAGACAAAGCAGAAAAAATCCAAACATATCCAAAATGTCTTTGTAGCTTCCTGAAGAAAAGCATTTACATGTTCATGTGGTTCACAGTGTAATTAAAAGCTTCTTCAAAAAGCCCACATGCACAAACTGAAATCCAGAAATATGGATCTTGGGGAGCAGTTCCCTCCAAGGAAAGCCACCACTTGCCTGCTTCTCAGGCAAGACAATAAAAACAACTTTCTGGCAACCTTGAACAGGGGTCCTTCCTCAAAAAAGTAACACCTGTAAGACTCTAAAATAGGCTGCTTCAAACAGTAATATCCCCTACTTTTTTGCTCTGGCATAGAAAAAAAGCCCAAATGATAAATGAAATTATAAGATAATTAAGTCAATAGCCACATGACTTTACCTTTCCCTTCATAACAACACAGTCCTCTTGCCTGTTGTTTGCATGAGTGGGTTCTCCACGAAGCCACTTGGCATAGGTGACGGGTGTCCCATCGCTCCATTCAAAATACATCTGAACTTTGAGGTCATTCAACCCAATCCACAGCTCATCAGCTGGCTCTAAAACATATGATTAACAAGGTTGATAACAGTCCTTTTATATGATGTGAAGCCTTATCTTCACGGAACGGAAAATAATTTATTCTCAGGAAGTTTAATAGGCAGTCAAAGGAAATTAAGGCTCCCTGTTTCATAAAGACAGCAGACTGTTCCTCATATACCCACTCCAGTTATGAGGAAAGGCCACTCATTATAGTGGCAATATGAGTGTTTAACTTTGTATAAAACAGCAAAAATACTCTCTTTGTTGAATTATGTTACAACACAGCTAGGTTCATTCCTTTTTTCCAGTTCACAACTCTTGTAACGAGATGAATAAACACTTAAATAAAATGCTACCTCCCCTTTGCCTCCTACCTTTAGTATAGCGAAGAAAGAATTGCCTTCTTTTCTAATGCTCAGACACCCAGTGTTGATTTTTACAGCTGACAACTAGAGTACCTGCAAGTTTTCCTATTACAGGTGTTCCTATATTTTATTTCGTTTCAGAGCAAAATGAAATTCATGTAGTTGTTGGAATTTTCAGTTTACAGTTAACGGAGTTAACTGCTGGTTTTTGGCTGGAATGAAAGTGCAGGACTGATCAAGGATGTTACTTTATGGCAGCTGTTTCTTAGAGGTTTATTTGCCTGTGCTTAAAATTCTCCACTCTATTGCTACTATAAAGTTCATACCTAGTTTTGTTCTGAATAGACTATTTGAATAAGGAGGATTAAAATTTGGGCATTTATAATCAGTCTGAACTCCATCATCATCAAAAGAGTATTCCTCTCTAGAACTGATTTTATGACTTTGTTCAGTGCAATTGGCACTTCTTGAATTATTATTTATTTATTTATAGTCTGTCATCCAGCCTATGCTAAAGGCAGCAGGTTTTCCTTTTTTTTACAGCACATGGCTCAGATCACACTGACCAACTACATGCACAGTCCTTTCCTTAGATAGCAGTCTTTCCAAGCAGAGTATGAACTACTTGGTTGCTAGAACTTACTCATGAGTATTTTTCTTGAATGATAGGGAGACTACTTTACTTTTTAACATTTTTCCACCACTTATGACCTTGCATTTCTACAACCCATCTACAGCACTCAGAGGTTTCTCCTGTTCAGTTTGTTGTCATAGTTTTTGCCTTCTTTCATAAGTCTTCCTTTAACATCCTATATCCAGACTGACCACAGACAACCTGATAATGAAGTCACCCAGGAAATTAAAAATGGGATTGTGAGCCCACCGGGAAAAGACATCAGCTGCAGGAGTGGGTCTCTCAATGGAACTATAATTGTTTCTTCTCTGTTGCTGCTGTCACTAGACATAGAAGTGTCTAGTGTTAAGTTAAAAGAGTTAAAAGTCATTGCCATCAAGGCAATCCTTTCTGATTAACACATTTCAGATGGAGGTTTTCCTAGATACTCCCACAGCTTAAAACTCTTGTGACATTTCTCCCATCTGCTAGTTACAGGAACATGGAGGCTTCCCATTTTGACCAACCAGGCTGCTACAAAAGTCACCCTCCCAGCCTGTCAGTTTAGTGGAGTCAACTCTCTCTCCTTTCTCTTTCCCTCCCTTGTCTCTCCCATCTTTATTATACCTAAGTATGATCAGCCCTCATAGGTCATCTATACTGTCCTTACCATCCCTCCCCCAATAAGAAGGGCTCAGATTCACAGGATGTCAGGCTCCATTTTCATCAACATCACATCTCAGTACCCTCCTTTAAACTCTCCTCTGCAACCAAAATTGTAACCTGTTCCAATTCCACTGCCCATCATGCTCTCATTCCCTCCTTAGCTACCTCCATCCATGCTCTCTAATTTCTTTTCTGTTTAGTTATTTGTTAAAATTTTTCTGACTGAGTTTATTGAGCACCCAGCATAGCAAAGGCCTTATCCATGGCCAGACCTCCTACTGTGGTGGGCTCACACCATGGTAATATGAACAGCATTCTTTAACAAAATGATTACATCAAAGTCATCTAAATAAGCCATGCAAATCAGAAATGGCCAAGAGCCATTTCTGGTTCTGTGGACCTTCCTCCTACATAACATTTTCTCCTCTGAAGAAGAAATGCTCTCATAGAGTATTGCACTCATCTCTAAAGCTGGGTGACTAAATACCAAGGGGTTTTTTCCCCAGCCACTTGTAAATAAGCTGTTTCCCACTCTCTCAGACATGCACTGGGCCACTTTTGTGCTATATCACATGCTAGACTTCTGTGTAAATATCCAGAATGCACTTCTTTATTCTTCTTCATGTTGCTCTCTAAAGTTCTCTTTGTGGGTGATGCCAACAAAAGCTCAGCTACTATGACAAAATTCATTTTATTGTACCCCTTCTTCCTTTGTTTTATCATGGGACTGTGAATTGTTTGGCACAAAGATAGATATTTGTTCTTTCTGTACAGCACTTATTGCAGCAGAGTTCTGATGCAGACAAGACTTTCTAGGCACTGCAATACATGGTGTTCTTATCTTAGTGGTGAACAAGGGTGATCTGATACTGTCATAAACTCCCTTAAAAGACTTCTTTACTTGTTCCAGTTTTACTCCTCTGAAAAGAATGCTTTCAAAATAGCCTGTTGCAGTGAGTGTGCCATATGTGAGAAGCCTGGTTTCCTTCAGGACTATTTGCCTTTCAGAAACATTCACTTCTACAAAAACAGTGCAGCATAGTCAGTTCAGGAAAGGTCTCTGGAGAATGCATTAAACTATGAAATAGTCTACTTTGAAGGAGTAAAGAGAAAATACAGAAAAATTCTTTTAAAGCCTAATTTCTTTCAAATGTCCTAACGTCTCGTCAAGAGGTCCCACGTTTCCTAATCATGTCCTTTGAAAAAGAGTAAAAGTTTCATATTGTCCATGAAAGAACAACAAATCACTCTTTTAGGAATGTGAGGACAGGCACAAGTTGCCATGGAGTTGGCTAGGATACAAAACTAAAGCTATTTTATGATTGTCACACCAAGATTGCTGTTACAGTGCAGCTCAAAGCAGCTTACTGCACTTTCAGTGAAGGATAAACTAACTCACACTTACCTGGCACTAAAAGCACACGCAGGATCAGTTACTGCAAAGAAGCATACATAGGTGTGAACATGCTCCTCCCGACAAAAAGCAGTAACTGATCCTACATGCAAAATCAAGTTCATGTAAAGCAATAGCAACCACAAAATTGACTCAGCGTCAGCATGGTTGCACCTCCCCTAATGAACACACAGCATCTGTAGCTTAACTTGCCTTGCAACAACTTGAATGTGTGCTCAGAAACCAAGCACCTAAGTACCATGTTTAATTTGGGGCACATCTGAATCCACATACTGGGACAAACAGCTTCCTTTTTCAAAAGAAACCCAAGCAGCATGACTTGAAAAATAAGGACATGACAGTGCTGGTAGTAGGACCCAGATCTTCCCAAACTGTCTTTGACCAACAGACTTTGCTTCCCCTCATCTATCTTTGCAGACCAATAGAAAAAATCCTTCCAGCTTCTGAAAAGGTTGAAAATTGTTTTCATCTGTATAAAAGGAGGTAGAAGCAGACCCTAAGAAATAGAGTTTGGGGTTGATGCAATTCACAACATTGACCACAGCTTTTCTGTGACAGTAGAGTTTGGGGTTTGTGCTCTTATTGTGTTTCTTTTCTTCCAAAGATTTTTTAAATTTAAAATTTATCTCCTTCTGCACCCTGTGATCAGGAAAATTATTTTATTTAAACAGTCTCCTCCTTTTTCTAATAGGTAAGACATATTCAAAACTCTTTATTTTCTTAGTATACATATATATAAGTCATTGTAAAAAAATACTCACGGTACCCAAGTTGAGAAATAACAAAGCTGTACTCTTCAACATTATGGATGCTCGCCAGATCCCCATCCTCTTTCCTGCAAGATGTTAGAGCATCTTTCCATATTTTGGGGTCCCTGTGAATTATGTAGCAGTGACCAGCATATGACATCCATTGATCAGGACATCTAATAGGCACATTAGTCTCTGAAAAGAAAAAATACCATGAAGGGTTTCAGAATTCTATTCTTAACTAAAGACTGAAAAGCTCATAATGAAAGATTTAACACACAAATTAATTATATATTTTCTTCATGAAGAACAGCACAGCTGAAAAATATGTACAGGGATAATAATCTGCATGCATGATTAAAAGTTGAAACTTTCAGATTTTTAAACACTACTACAGTTGCAAACAAGTGCTTGAATCTTGTGAAAAGACAGAATTAAAAATTACCATAAAACACAGTTTTTACTTTTATATGCATGCATACATACATACTAAAAGGTAAGGTTTGCAGAGCTGTGCTTTATCATTTTTCTGCACTCATGTCAGCATTACTCTTTCTCCTCCACGCTGTATAGCTATATGTTAAGAACCTGGGCTTACAAAACATATTTATGAGGGTAATTTTTTTCCACAAACCTTAGGCATTTTACGGATTAGCCTCATTTGCTACACTAGCAAAGGCGAAACAACTGGTTCTACAGGATCACAGGAGAACCTGAATAAGAATACTGCTTTTAGGAATCCTTTTTAAAAGCTTCATTGAGAAAATTATACTGTCAAAGTAAATGATTTATGCTTAAAACTCGCTTTTAAAAGTTCAACAGAACACCGGAGTACTCCCAACAACCACATTGCTGTTCAGCAAACAATTCAGAGGGCGTGCTGGAGGGTGTGCAGCTCCCTGTTCTGATAAGCTGTTCTGATACAAAGATCAAACAATGGCCACGTCTGCAAGGAAGGAGAAGTTACTCCCCAAACTACCCCAAAGCCTAAAGGCTCACAAACTGCTTATTAGCCTAATAAGTTCGAGTGCCCGCCCAAAGGAGGGGCACGGATGTCCTTTTATCAAAAAGGACACAAACTGAAGCCCCAGGTGTGCAAGCCCACCAGAACTGGACCCTTCCTCTGACTGAACCAACGCTGGACCCAGGACCGGTGAAATCTTTCTCTCTTCCTTTTTCTCTCTCTGTCTTCTTCTCTCTTTCTTTTTCCTTTTCCACAATCCCTACACCTCATCCGTTTCAAGACATAAACTGTTGACCAAGTCTGAGACTAAGAGTGGATCCAGCCACACCTGGGCCCTTCTCTGATGAGGACTCTAGAAAGAAAGGGGGTCTGCTCTGAGCCTCATGACTTGACGGGCGGGATCTCCTTGTTCCGTGAATTGATGTATATGGTTACCCTGGGTTACATGGTTTACAGAAGTAGTCTTATGCCAATTCCTGGTGTGAGAAACACTGCCACCTACTACCACGTCTCCCCAGTTCAGTTTGCTTCTGTCTTGAATAAAATCTTTAACTGATTGTTTGGTGTCATTTCACCTTAATTTAGCCCGAGGGAATTTTGAATTAAACACGACTCCCTGGTCTGTCCAGTCTGGGTCATGACACTTTGCTATAACAGTCAGAGAACGGCTTTGAAAAAAAATCTAGGCATATATCCACCTCCAACACACTTAGTGCACCCTTCACCTAACTGTAAACACTGAATAGAACAGACATCAGCAGTTCAGACATAGCTACAAAGACAGCCACAAAGATATTTATTCCCCAGTGAGTCCATGAGTCTCTTTTTCCAACCAAAGGAGACTGAGACTATTACTGTAAACACTAAACCAGCTATGGCAAGGTGGGAGAATCTTTTGTTTGTAAATCCAGTAACAGCAGGGAATTTGTTGCAGGCCGCAAAACAAGAAAAGCAGCTGACAGTCTAGTTTCTTTGGTGCAAGTCTTTTTGAATGACATAGCTGGGGATTTCTCAGTAAGAGAAAGTCTTCAGTTCTTCATTTCCAGGACTCAGCAAAAATGAAGTCTGTGCTTCCCTATTCTTTCTTTAAGGACAATACATGAGAACACAAAGCCATACAATCTATTTTTTCATCCTAATGGAAACAAGTACTACTCCCTGAACTTCATTTGTCTTAAGCAAAAGAAGCAATGCAAATTACAAGTAAGATGTAACAAAGGAAATCACATTGATGTGTAAAAACTGTTATCCCAAATGTCTAGCTGATTAATTTACTGTGGAATAGATCAAGATACAGAAATGAAGTATGCAAGCATTGAATGATTATTTTGCAAATAGAGAGCAAATACTTTTGTAAACTGTAAGCTTGGCTTCCTGAAGTCTGAAGATCTCACAATGATTGCCTTGGGCGTCTAAAAGGGTGAAAGCACTAGCTGAAATTTGTCTTGTAATTCAGGGATTCAAATTTCTACCTCTCACACCCATCTTCTGTGGTGTGATAAGAGAGACCTCACACAGCGGTCACAACAGTGATGCTAAGAGCATTTATTTCCTCTAATTGAATGTTTCATGAAACATTTAGAAGCAGTACTTTAAGGTCACTACACCCTGTTGGATTGGAATGAAATCTATTTTGGAAGTCACTTGGTGGAGGTAGACAGACAGACAGCCTTTCCTTTGACAATTAAGTTAAAAAATAAGCAAGTTTTGCAGGTGAAAGTAACAGGTTCCTATTAATCCACTTCGCTGTATTACAGGGCAAATGCTTTGAAGCCCTAAGAGTCTGCATTACTCAGATGTATACAATGATGTGGCCCCCTGCTGGAAAAAACACTTCTGCTACAAAAAACACTTCTGCTACAAAAAAATGTACAGCTGTTGGCTTTGTGAAAATCTTCATCTGCAACAAAAATAAATATTGTGTAACGATTTTTCTCTACTTTGTTTTGGACACAAGCATGATTATATTCTGTTGTAAAGTGTTCTGTCACACAGTGCTTGCATACTGCCTTGTTAGACTTAATTGTAACTTCTAGGGTTAAAATTTCAAAGGATTGCCACTGTGTTTAATGTTAAATGCACAACTAAGTGTATGTATGAATTTGTGATTAATTTATTTCTTGACTCAGGAGCCCTAGTCAGGAAAACATCATCTGCCATGAGTTTTCCTTTACATCATTAGAAGCTGAGGGCACTTAACACCTTGCATGATTGCATGCTTATTCCTTTTATGACTTCCCCCCATGGGACATGTTGGAAAATATTTTATGAAGAGAATCACTGCCAATTTCTGGTTAATCTGTCACCATGTTTACTCAGCAATTTCTGTACAATTGAAAACTTTTGTCTCATATCTGTTCTTCCTCCAAATTACTAGGAAAATGGGAGGCTGGAGGGGGGAGAATCAAAAGCCTAATGCATAAGAAAGAAATGACCATTAGACCCCCCAAAACTGAATTTAAATCTGAATAAGACAGCAGCCAGTATTGAATTGATAGTATATTTATAGGCATCAGTGTTTAAGAACTGATGTATGAAACCTGAAAAGCTGAGCAGTAGCCAATTGAACAATCTAAGACAACCTATATAAATTAGCTATGTGGTTATCAGCAGTATACAAATCCTTACATCTTAATTTAGGAAATAATTAAAATATGTACTGAAGTCCTTCTCAGCTAAGGCAACAAATATGCTTGATTTCAATACTGAAGTATTAATTTAATTAATTTAAGTATTAAATATTGATTTCAATATTTAATTAACCAGACACTAGCTCGTTCTTGTGGGTTTTTTCTCTTAGCAATAAAGCCAAACAATTAGGCAGAAGTCTCTGTCCTAAGTGTTTTTGACTGGACTGGTTATATATTGGCAAAGGCAGGAAAAACATTCAAAAACATGTTTTTTAAGCCAAATGTCAAACACTGAGTTTCCAAAATATCTGGTTTGCTAATAATGCATATTAATAAATGGAGTGGAAATCCATTAATGGTTTAGCTTTCTGCTTCTAAAACCTATACAAAATCATGTCAGTGGATTTAGGAGATATCTGTATGTCCTGGAAAGAGAAAGAAACTTGGAAAGAACAGAAAGAAGGAGTGATGAAACAAAGGAATAAGTTACAAGGTTTTTATAGTACACAGAGAGATAACAACAAGGAAACAAGTCTAAATAAAGCTATGAAAACTTATCCCTGTTTTGTCTTTTCTATATATATTAGGCAAGTGCCAGGATTACATTTCTTCTGAAAAAGTGTCTGTATATATATAATTTAAATAATTCCATTAAAAAGTTAAATATTTTTAATATATCTCTCTATATATTTATTCATAAACATATATATATATAAAAATTATTTAACCCTCTCAAAAGAATTTTAAAAAATTCCTCTAGTCCACTACCAACCTGCACTGGCAAACTTTCTTTCTTACTTTCATAAGTAGTAAAAATGACAGCAAGAAGAAATAGATTAGTTTCAGTGAGTACATGGGGCTTTAGATAATTACATCTTTTTTTAAAAAACATTAAATTATTTCTCTTTTTATTTTACAAAAAAAATCTGATAGTTCTGCTTGGTTTTGGAAAAGAGAACTCCACCATTTCTGCAATTTAGAACTCAATCCTACCAAAGAAAGATTACTACAGAGGAATTAGGGAGGCCAGAACAAAAAGGAAGTACACACTGTTCACTTTTACAGGGAATCTTGGTCAAGTCACAGTCTGCAGAGACCTTTGCGTGGTTTTACCATGTGCATTAACAAATACCTATTAGAATTACAGATAAAAAACACTGGTCATTACTAATTTGTTGAGGGTTTATTACCAAACCTACCTGTAGGAATAATGAAAGATTCTAAAGTAGCATTTCCTCGTTTACAAATATAGCCAAGTTTCTGATCACATTCCCGATTCTCCCACTTAGCACCTTTGCCAGGATTTAATGCTGCACAGATTTTTCCAGGTTCTGGAGAAGGGTGTCCTTTAAAAAAAAAACCAAAACAAAACCTCAACAACAACAAAGTATAAGCACATCACGATTACCCTCCCAATTACTCTCACATTCTAATCTGCTCCATGCTTTAATTATAAAATACATTAACATATAGACAATTGTGATACTCCACAGTCGTTTGGACTGAACAGGGCAGTTCATTCCCTTAAGAGATATTTTTTCACAGCAACTACGAGTTGAGATATTTATCTAGTTCACAATTTAACAGCCTCTTCACAGGTTCAAAGTCTTGATGGAAAGTATTACAGTGCACCTATTTATTTTGTTTGAGTTCTTTCCCTTTCTAAATGAAGAATGTCTAAACTCCAGAGCAAAATCTTTAGGTGAAAAAACTGTTCAGTAAGCTAGTCAAATTCTGTACTAAGTATAACAGTAAAGGCAGAAAAATAATAAGTAATTATTTTGCTAAGGTGAACTTCTTGTCCACTTATCTAAACAATACAACAATTGCAGGATATTTGGATGTTTTCAGCTGAAGATTAGCATTAGCACTGACAGAAACTTCTAGAAGAAAAGTAGAACCTGTAGAAGAGAACAAATTTCTGCAATAAACCAGATGAACTTTTCAAGATCTGGTCTAATGTGATTAAACTTCACATCAATTTTCTTTCATTTCTGAACACATGCCACTATACTACATAACAAGCAAGTGTCAATACTGCTCAGCAATAAACACAGCAAAACAATATTTTTTAGTATGCAAGATTGTTCACTGAAAATTTTCTTATAACATTACAATTTCATTACCTTAGATTACAGTTAGTCTTATATTTGAGGTCATGTTATATCTTCTTCCCATGGGAGAAAAAGATATGCTTACTTCAAAAATACAAATTTAAATTGTTTTAATGCACAAAAATGTTCAGCTGTTAGGCATTTGGGAGTTAGCTCTCCCAAATGCCTAACCAGCATAATTCTGGTTTAAATGTTGATAACTTAGTTCCCATGTTTTTTTGTTGTTTATTTAGGGCTAGTGAGATGGAAGAATATGAAGCTTCCACAAATTCTTTTAAAATATACTAGTGGAAGAACAGACAGCTCTTGAACATCCAGGGTAATGGGGATGAGGTAGAGGTAGGCTGACTAAAGCAAAGTCATGAAGGAGCTAGCACAAATATAAAATATATTATATGGATTTAAGAGTATTATCTTTGAATGAAATTAAGGAAAATAAGGAGTTAAAGATAAATGGACCCCTTTTTGGTTACACCAAACCCCCAATTCTTTACAGGACAACTGAGAGTTGTCTGTAGTTTTAACAGTCATGAACAGCTCCCCTTGCTGCTTTGGCTCCACGTCACAATCAGTTTTCCCCCACTCTTCATTACGTGCAGATCCTCATCAGTACACTTGGATGACAAACCTATAAATACCTTCACAGCAACTTACAGTTCAGCCCATCTGTTTGCCTTGTGCGCTCACTCCATTGGAGAGCTATTTATTCAATAAAGTAGTTCAATTCACTCTTCAAAGCTTACCTACTCAAGAATTTTGTCCACCTAAAATGTACTTTTGGCCTTATCTACACAAGGAAGCCACTAGGTGATACGATGAAGCATGCATTTATAGTTACTGCAGATGAAATACATGTGACATGCTCAATGAAGATAAAGAAGAGTATTTACACTGCATAACTTCAGACATCTACTTTAGTCTCCAAAGGCTTCCTGAATAGCCAGTGCAAGGGTACAAGGGTCCTGCAAAAAGACACCTTAATATAGGCACTCTAAGTGGTAAACCAGAAAAGCACCTCTTCTTCACCATGTGTACAGATGGCATAGAGACTAGCTTTTTAATAATGGCACCAGAGTTCAACATTGCAACTACAGGTGTGAAGTAGCTGAGTTTGCTTCAAAGTAGACTAGCCTAACATGTTCAGTCTGATACATGTTACTTCCATGGGTAGGTTCATCTCAAATGAAAATGAAAATCTAATCTTTAAGTAAATAACCAAAACAAATTGGAAAGGAAAGTAATTTATAAAAACAAAACAAAACAAAACAAAACAAAACCCAGACCATACACTGAGCAGTCTAATCTCACAAATGAAGACGTAGCATCAGATTTATTCTGTATTCATATAGAAATAAAGTAAATTAAGAAGATATACATATGAACTATAAATAGATTAATTTTAAAACTTTCCTCTGGATTTTGAGGCTACTGTTTCCATTGTGAATAATAAATTAACGCCAGTGTGTATCCCTAGCATAAGGGCCACTACTCACAGGGTTTATAGCTACAGTCAGAATCTTTCAACATCAAAACAAGCTCAATAATTGCAGGAGAACAGAGTACTAGAAAAGAAATATGTTACACAATGACAAAATTTTTGCCCTTTAAACTGAGCAGCAACATATTTAACCTTACCTGGAACCCAGTTTAAGTATCGAAAAGGAGCACCACCAACCCATTGCCATCCACTGTTGAAATTCAAACTGTTAAGACCAAACCAGAGAGCAGAACTCAGTCTGCCAGTCAAACCTAGGTAACAGAGACAAAGAGATACTGAAAGTGCACAGCAAGAGCAAACACTTTCTCAAAACATGACAGCTGAATTCTAGCTAAACCATCTGCTTCTCCTTTTTCCCAGTACAAATTTTAACAACTTTTAACCTTTTAGTCAAGGTGGCTATGCTAAACCTGCAAAACATGTCATCTTACATGGGTCACTTCAGTTTTAGAGTTTTCACATTTTTAGGTGTGGAGAATTTTATGACAATAGAAAACAAACACTTCTGCATGCTCTTGGTAAACCAATGATCATAAATATTAAACAAATAATTTTTTTCCAGAATTATAAAATATTAAATTGATAAGGTTGCACAAAAGTTCACAAAACCAAAAATCAGTATTCTAAAATGAAACGTGAATAGTTTCCAATAAAATTAACAAGCGTGAGTTTCAAATTTACAAAATATTGTAAAGCAAAAAATCTGTTCACATTTTATCAAAGTACACTAAAATGCCATCATTCCAAACATCGTCTTTTTAACAGCACATCTTGTACATTTTTCAGACTCATCTGATTTCACTTCTTTTAGCCAATGATAAGTCAGGCTTCCAAAACCAGTTCCAACTTATTGCTCTAGTTCTGAAAAGCACCTAGAAATACCATGCTTATGTATGGCCCTGCTGAATTCTCTAGCATTATTTATAGTCATTATTAATCAATTGTCTATCTCTGCATTTCATATAAGACTTGGAAGCCCAGCTAGATGGCTGCTGATTTTTTTTAATTAAATGTATTTCTGCATAGCTCACAGAAAATCATTGCGCTATATATTTTATTCATTTCTGCTTCTACCAATGGCATCATGCCAGTAAGTAATTTTGCTCTACGTATTTTAGTTGTCTTTGGCACCATGATTATGAGCAGCACTTGAAACATGGCAAGGTTAAAAGGTGGGGTAGTTAAGCACTGGAAAGGACTGGAATGTCATACCAGAGCCTGATTTGGCACCAACACATTAATGTGTTCCAGTACTACTTCTATACAAACAAGTTGTGGTTAAAACAATCAAGAACTGAGCATGACAGGAAATCCTGCTAGTGCCAGGGTAGCTGCAGAATGAAAAACTGATTTTCACATACATTTGGCAGCCATATCTACTAGTTTGCAATTAAAACACACCTACTAATAACTCACTTCTTCTATATGTTAGCGCCAGATTAGTCCCTTGAGCACTAATTTCAACAATAATTTCATCACACTCAGTAAAAAAAAAAAAGACCTATGTCTTGACCAAATCCTTAAATTGAAAACAAAAGTTTAGACAGAACAGACTGTTCATAGCATTAAAAATACATTTATCATTCCTCTAAATTGGAGAAATATGGATTTGATGGATGGACTATTAGATGGATAAGGAATTGGCTGAATGTCTGCATCCAAAGAGTTACAGTCAACAGCTCAATATCCAAGTGGAAACCAATAAGAAGTGGTATTCCTCTAAGGTCTGCTTTGGGACCAATACTGTTAAATGTCTTCATCAATGACATAGACAGTGGGAATGAGTGCACCCTCAGCAAGTTTGCAGATGACACCAAGCTGAGTGCTGTGGTTGATTCGCTTGAGGGAAAGGATGGCCCTGCCCTTGACAGGCTCGAGGAGTAGGCCCATGTGAACCTCACAAAGTTCAGCAAGACCAAGTGCAAGGCCCTGCACCTAGGTCGGGGCAATCCCCAATATCAATACAGACTGGGAGGTGAATGGATTGAGAGCAGCCTTGTGGAGAAGGACTTGGGGGTACTGGTGGATGAAAAGCTGGACATGACCTGGCAATGTGTGCTTGCAGCCCAGAAAGCCAACTGTATCCTGGGCTGCATCAAAAGAAGTGTGACCAGCAGGTCAAGGGAGGTGATTCTGCCCATCTACTCTGCTCTGGTGAGACGCCCCCCTGGAGTACTGCATCCAGTTCTCAGGTCCCCAGTATAAAACAGACATGGACCTGTTAGAGCCGGTCCAGAGGAGGGCATGGAAATTCATCAGAGGGCTGCAACACCCCTCCTATGAAGAATGGCTGAGAGAGCTGGGGTTGTTCAGCCTGGAGAAGAGAAGGCTCTGGGGAGACCTTATCACAGCCTTTCAATATTTAAAGGGCACTTATAAGAAAGATGGAGAGAGATTTTTTACAAGGGCCTGTAGTGACAGGACAAGGTGCAACAGCTTTAAAATGAAAGAGCGTAGATTTAGGTTGGAGATAATGAAGAAATTTTTTACCATGGGGGTGGTGAGACACTGGAACAGGTTGCCCAGAGAGGTTGTGGATGCTCCATCCCTGGAAGTGTTCAAGGTTAGGTTGGATGGGGCTTTGAGCAACCTGGTCTAGTGCAATATGTCCCTGCCCATGGCAGGGAGGGTGGACTAGATGATCTTTAAGTATCCTTTCCAACTCAAACCATTCTCTAATTCTCTGATTCTGTGAACTTACGTAGTACGACATATAGCTTATGGCATAGAATTGCTTATCTTCCAACTGATGTAACATACTCAAAATATTTTCTAATCTATTTAATAGATGAATTAGTGGGCTATTTCATGTGTGTACACAGGCTAAGAAGGTAATAAAGAGGAGACTGTCTCACCATAGAATGTAAATATATTCAAGTACAAATTCAGAAGATAATTTTCTCAGAGAAGTTTGGAAATTACTTCAAAAAACACTGAAGGAGATCAAAAATAAAACAAGCTATTTGTGAGTCCTTTTGTTTATTACTTCTTTTTCTTTCTTTTCATATTTTAGCACATACTGATGATATGACAGCTTCAATGAGATAGGCCAAAAATGCTGACAAGGGCACACAAGTAGAGCACAAGAAGGATGCAATCTTGGCATCTACATTTTTGGTTTACAAACTATTTTGCATTTTTCTGCATTCCAACATTCATTCTTCCTTGTTTGCATTACTTAATTGCTGTATTTTTTATATTACTCTAAGCTTCTGGCAATATTTAATCAAGATAAAATAATCATTATCTGTCTGATTTTCCCAGCTGAATCATTCAAGACAACAATTTAAATTTACTAATTACTAGAATTGAACAAGTAGCAATTTTCAAGATGTAACATGCTATAGAAGTGTCACTGTTACAATAATGCCCTTTTAAAAAAGCCTGATGGATAATATTACCCTACCTGTCAGGTATGTTTGTTCATGCAACTCTGTGATGCTTAATAACTCTGCCTTCTGTTGTTGACAGCTTTTTCTTGCCTGGTGCCATTTCAGAGCTGCCTCAGAGTTTATCTGATACTGGACATTTGTTAAAGGATCTGTATTCCACAACAAATCAATACTGTTAACTGTAGGGAGAAAAAGAAATGCTGTTACTGATCATGAAGACGGAGCCAGGTAAAATACATAATAAATTGCGTAGCAAAAATACACAAAACCTAAACACTGCTATAGGCAACTGGTTTGAAAGGAGTCCTGAGGCTCTCTAACGTGTTAGTAAATCCAGAGCAGAGCTAAACCATGACAGCTGTGTTGGACAGTACACAGGTAATGAAACAAGGTCACCATTTTCTCCAGTATAACAAAATTGCTGTTTAAGGTAGAAGTTGAGTGGCTAAAGTCACGCTATGTGGAGAAAAAGACTAAAAAGTTCCAGATTTATGCTAGCTAAAGCGTATATCAAGCTGACCACTTTTCTGAGATTAGAAACCCCAATTTTTTACTAATTTTGGGCACTATGTAAAGTGACTATGTATTTTCTTACTGTGACAGAGGTAATCAGACCCAAGCACTGAAGGCAAAACTTACATTACCAGCATCCATCTCACATTTTCCTTCAATTCCTGATTTGTCTTATACATATATCTGACATACCATCACGCTTTCTTCTCTGCCATGTGACCTGACTGTGATCTCCTTGAATACCTGAACTTGGCACATTTAGGCAATGCTAAACCAGTGAAAACATCATCCAGCAGGGCCCAACATTAGAAGTGGCCCCAGAAGGTACCACACTCCTTACATTGCTGCAGTCTCTCCTGGCTCGTCTCAGTTGAATCTCCACAAGTATGATCTTGCTCTGCCAAAAATGGAACCTACAGGAGCCCCCAACACTGAGCAACATATCACATGAAGAGATTAAAGTTGCATGACAAAAGCAGAGTATAGCAGAGGTCACTGTATGTCTGCTGACAATGGGAAAATGACTGAAAATCCTGCAGCCTGTATCAGAGTTTCTCAAGTTGCAAGCTGTGAAAAATTTGAGAAAGAGGTCTTTTCCTTTTCCGAATTCAGAGAGCTCAGAAAACTTAAGTGTGCAAATAAGAGGAAAACAGTACAATAAACAAAACTCAAGACAAAGGATGATACATGTTAAATGTCAGCAGGTCAGTAACTAGTTCCACTTTTTCCTGTATTAAATCTGAAAGTCTATAGATAATATGAAGCGCTTCTTTTCAAATTATCTTTATTTAAAAAAATCTAATATAACCTACTGTAATAATGACACTTGACTAAAAACGGGAACTTTCATCCCATTATCACTATCCACAAACCAACTTCTGTCCAAAATATTTTATGACTATCAGAAGGCAAAATTTCTTCACTACACTGTGTTCTACAAGAACATAAATTCCTGTGCACAAGCACAAGCCTGGGATAAAACGGAGATTGCAAAAATAGTACAATCTATAATTCAGTAAATAAAACTGCCTCTGACTTGATAGAAAAGATTTTATAAATCTTGTACAATTATTACAGAGGAAGAGGTAAACAAGTCTCAGGCATTCATCCAACCTTCCGCCTCACACTCCCAGTCTCATAATTTATAGCTGACTTGCATACGATGCTCTCCTGTAGAACTTTTGTCTTTCATAAAAATAAAGTTCATTTATGAACCTTGGCAAATCTGTTTTTAAGATTTTTGAGTTCTGTGAAGTCAAATACCTTCACAGAGCAGGATTTTGGAAAATCTATATGCTATTGTTTAAAGTTTAGTATCCCAAGAAACAAGAAGACAAATCACTTTTCTGGAATGATATATTTTAGCATCTAAACTAAATTAATGTTAAACCCCACCTGTCTTTAGTACATAACTGGAAAAATAATTTAAAAGCTGAACTTCATCCCTACACAGATGAATTCAGCATGCTTTTTGTATACACTGAAATTAGTGAGAACTAGCTATTTCCACTGATTACTATCAAAACCCCAGAAGTATGATATAGTAAATTGGAAAATTTCACTTGTGTCTTTGAAAATTCTCAGTCTTTAAAACAAAGCAAAGCAGACCAAAAATGCATTGAATTTCTGCTATAGCCCTTGACAGACAAGTTCAAACTTACAGGAAAGGCACAAAGTCTTGACTAATGCAGACATTTATGACATTTATAATTAAAAAAAAGTCAACATGATTACCATATCAAAATACGGTCTTTCTCCTGAATTAGGAAATGGAAGAATCTTGAGAGATTTTAATTTCAAAATTGCAAGCTGAAATCTGGCCTTTGACTAGCAGTAACAATAAAGTGTTCTTGTTTGTTTAGTTATCCATCCAAAGCAAGTAGGAGTCTTAGTCCAATATCCTTGGAAACCGCATGAATAAAATCATGGCAAACAAAAACTGAATATAAATCGTGTTAGACAATCTATCAGATAACTGCCATCACTTCCTCTCTGAGCATATAGCAGGGAAGGAATCTCATAATAAAGACATTACAGTTTACGTGAATTTATAATATAGTATATAAAGATACAATGCTGTCAATAGTAAAAAAGTCTGAATTATACTAAACTTCCTTCACATGCTTATCTTCACTTAGATATCTTTTCCCAAAGTGCTCCTCTCTTTCTCTTTCCTAGAAAAAATTGTGAGGTCCAAGTCAGGTTATGAATTCCAGATAAATCAGAAGAAACAACACAATTAACCCCATATAACTTAGTTGACCAATTCACCAGGCATTTTGAACCAGCCATAGAACCACAATGAAAACCCCTTCAAAATATCTTGAAACACCAGCATGGGGAAAAAGCCTGTCATAAAAAAATAAATTCAGTATTTGTGAATGAATACAAAGATGTAGATTTGCCCAATAATTAACATACCAGGCTATGACTATTTAAATATTTCCTCATTCTCTGCACTTTTTGTTTCCTTCCTAGTCAGCTGCAAGTTTTATGCATCACTTATAAGGCTTTCTAAATTCTTCACAGAAATTCTAGCTCTTTCATCTGTCAAGAAAGGGGCCTCAATAGACTTTTGCTCACTTGAATACAGCTATAGGCATATCTCATGACTCACTCTCCTGACGGTCTTATACTGTACAACCTGTTTTCTTCCCCAGCACCTACTTTTATATTGCAGTGCAACATACAGCTCAAAAAGACACAGTGTAACCTGTAAAAAACCAGTATTTCCTAAGCTACTAAAAATTGTCTGATATAGCAACACTTCTGATTCTTCCTGTGGCATTTAAGTTTCTACTTTCAGTGTATCAGCATCTCTTTTTAAAGCACCAAATAAAGGGTCATACTCACAATTACGTTATCTCACTGGTCAAATTTCTACACCTCTATTGAGTATAATAACTGTTATAATTATAGTCTTATGCCCTCTTCATTTTGGAGAACATTTGAGCTGGTTTTGCTCACAATGAAAAAAAGTGACTGGTTCAGTCATGATAATTTCACTTATGTCCAGGCCCCAGTATGAACAGCTGTAATAGGTTGCACCACATATTTTCATATCACGCCTTTGCTCCCGCAGCCAGTTTAAGAAAAACCAAACATTTCACTCTTATTAAATAAACTTTAACATAAAAAGACTTAAACATTCTATGTTTAAAGGTGCTATTGAAGTTTATTAACTTATCACTCTCTCATGCAGTGCACTCCTCTTTCATAGGGCTGACTAAAACTTCTGCTAGCACAGCCTGTCTCTCATTAAAATACATGACCCAAACTTGAATATTTTATAGCCAGTACTGAAGAATCAGGAAGGAAACATGCAGGCAATCAGCATGAAGCAGCTTTTTCCAAAAGCAATCACAGTCATCTGAATGGATTTCCTTGCATTATGCCAAAGAATTAAACAAAATTTAATGATACCTCCTATTTGCTATACTCAGAGAACACTAGACAGGTAGCATTCTTAAGTTGACCTTGCATGTGCTGTATTGATAGGATTGATATTCCCAACATGTTTTTTGATATCTTGAAAATAATACTGGTATAGAAACAAACAAACAAACAAACAAACATGAAATTTTTATTTGTCTCAAATAATGAATGCAGCATTCATGGAGATCAGGCAAGGACACTAATATTTCATCACCAAACCAGTTAAGATCAGCCCAAACTGTTTTCTTCACATCAAAGGAAAGACATACTTTTCTCTTTAGCTCTGACTGTGGTCAACTGGAGCTTTACAGCAAAACATGATAAATAAGAAGAAGGGAGGGAGAAGTGCTACCTCTCTCAGCATGACAGAAGAAGCAGCAGCTTGCAGACAAAATGCTTAGTACATGTTTCACAGAAATTCAGAGAAACTGTATTCAAATTTAAAAGAACTCAAATACATACAGGCATATTACTCCAATTTACTTAAAGTAATATCAACATTTCTTAATAAAGATCTTTATATTCATAATACTATGGTTGAAACTCTAACTGTACTCAAACTAGGGAATTTAGAATATAAATACTTCTCATTGATTTTAAATACAGAACTACAACATAGCACACAGATTTGGGAAATACTGGGATTTAGTAAAAAGTTCATGTAAGCTCCTTCATGTTTAAAAGGCAACTCATTCTACAAAGTAGTCTTAATTTTCAATTAAGCTATATTCTAGCTTCCAGTTCTGCTGCACAAATTTCTACACAGCCTTTTGCATATACTAATGTAGCGTCTTTACATCTAATTAACCGTCTATTTAAGTAAATGGTGTAATTACAGATTCCAGCATATGATTAACACACTTCCACCTGGATGTAGTTGGTCAATTTTTTTTTATGCTGAGCCCTATATTTATGTATTTAAGTAGTTCCTAAAAGGATAGCAGGCTGAGTAAAGACAGAAAAATGCACCATTTCAGACTGTATTTTGTACAGTAAAGCACATGATGAAGACACCAATATTTCCAGTCAGCTGAATAACAGTACAACAGAATCATGAACATACAAAACTTACATTTCAATGGGCAAAATCCATATATCTTGTCAACATCGAAGTTTGAAGTGGTTCCACACCAGAACCAGCCATCTGATCTGCCAGCATCTGTGCAGTCAGCATACCATTTATCACCAAACTTAAAAGGGAATACACAAGGTGCTCCATTGGCATTTCCTTTCACTGTGTAGGTATCTAAGGAGACATAAGAATTTAAAAATGTATAAACAGTCATAAGCATGGGATATACATCAGTTCAGCTTTATGATCATATTATAGGAAATTATAGAAAGCAATGCTTAACTGTACTAGAAATGGGACATCGATAATTTTACTCTCTAAGTTGACAACCATGTCCACAATGAGACAAACTTTTATTGCTTAAGCAGACCACTGACCAGAACTGACTGAGCTAAGACAAGTACATTCCTGTGTTAAATTTTACATGTATAACAATCAAAAGTATAAAATCCACACAGTTAAGCAATTTTCTTTTTAAGCACAAACAACTGCTGATTCTTCTGTCAATAACCCACTCAATTGTGGACCATTTTACACAGGGAAGAGCACGTACATATAAAATTGAAAGATATATACCACAGGTGACTCCAATATACTACACCCAAATAAAATTTCCACTGGCATCTAAAGGTAATTTTTGTTTCATCGGAAGCCTGACTCGATGAAACTTATCAAAGTAACTAAAGCAGTTTTCTGTGAGTGCACATATAATGTACATGCATTGATGGGAGGACATACAGAGGAACACTACTTGACAGGGACTGCTAGAGAGGTGACATACCAAGGTCACTGTCTCACAGAGCTGCTAGAAAACAAAGGAGGATGGAATGGCAGGCCATCACGCCATCTCCCCCCGCCTCCTTTCACATAATTTGCTTTGCTAGAGTTCTTTTATTCTGGCTTTAGAACAAGGACTAGTACTGTAATCAGCCATTGTGTAAGCCATGGAAAATGCATCCATACCTCCCTCTGTGACCACTTCTTTTTATTAAAGAATGCTAAATGGGAGCCAAACATATTCCCAGATACTTATCATAAATATATATGTGTCTGTCTGTATGTATGTATCATACATAACTTTTTCAAATTTAACTATTTAAAATATCTTATTTCTTTGTCTAACACTTCAGCACCAACTCTGAGACTCACTTCAAACACCTAGGAATGCATCTTCAATATACTGGAGCTGAAGATGTCAAGAGTTAACTAAATCCTTACAGCATAATTAATATTTTCTCCCCAAGGAAAAAGAAAAAAACATAATCAACATGACTATACACTTACACTAGGTCTTTCTGTACACATGTAAAGAGTAAAAGCTATCATTAACTGTTGTCTAATAGTTATACACATGTTCTGAATAACCATATACTATTTTTCCCCTCTTCAAATGAATCACTACCATGCACAGTTAATTATCTGTCAGAACTTTGACAACTTTGACAAAAAAGCAAAATGAACCCCTCAAAAAACATAAAACACACACTGAAGTATTCCTGATTTCACCAGAAGTCACACTCACTGATCATTAACGAGATGAAGGAAATTCTCCTACACTTCTAAATATTTTAATTAGAAACACATAGAAATGAGTTTGAAATACAGAAATTAATTTACAGAACTTTACCTTCATAGCCTCGAGAACACAGATCGTCTGTGGTTCCGTAGACTTTCCACCTACTCCATAAACCAGATCCCTTGTACAGCATAATATTCCTTTCCTGTCTGTTTCCATAGTTGAAAAACAAATCTTCCCCTTGGATTGCAAAGAGAGTCTCATTTCTGCATTCCCATCGCTGAAGTTCACTAGCCTTGTCACAAGGATACAGAGTGATCGGAACCCAGTCTTTCTTCGAAGGCACTCCCAAGCACAATTTGAATCCTATGCTCATAAGCTGGTGATCTGAGACCCACCTGAATTTTTGTGACTCATTTTCTTGAACGCAAGGAGCAGTAGTCACTGAATTAGAACTTTGAGCCAGTACACAGCGCTTGTGATCTTCATTATATATTAAGAAGATGCTAGTATCTGTAAGACAAAAAACACTGGAATAATTTGGTTTGAAGTAATCTTACATACTATCTAAATGAAATATTAATCTAGACACTATTCTTGGGGTTAAAATCTCATAATCTGTTCAGCAAAAGAAGGTGCGGTACTCCTGTGGCATACACCTGTTAAAGTGACTGTAGAATGCAACTAGTTCAGATGTGAGGACATTTCAACTATTTGCGTCAGTGAAAGCATCTACATGCAAAAGCACAAGGCAGCAGAGGTGCAGCTCTAGTGTCTCCTGTAACTTTATAGCATGGCTGAAACTGAAGAGAAAAAACACACTCGTGTTATTATTCCAAACTGCACCCATGGGAGTTACTGAAACAAGGGAGCACGCACACCACACACTTGCAGATCCTGACACTGAGCACTCCAGCAGCACTGGCTCCTTGATCCTGGCTTCCAGGTGTGAGGAGATGACAACAGCCACTAATTTCTTCAGGCTCCATTTCCCCACACCGGGGAGTTCTGTTCCCATAAGCTCTGCTAAGATCCTTTAAGTCTTAACTGAGGGGAAGGATATTTTTTTAAGCTTTATACACAAGCTACTTGTAGGGCTAGAACAGCATATTCATTTTTCACTCAACTAGAGTAATCAGTGATTTTTCTCCTTTCTTAAAATACTGACAACAGTGGGATTTGCCATCATCAGTTATGTCTCTTAATGACCCATGAAAATCTACAAGGCTCTTCATAGCTCCCAATGTTATTTCTCCCTCTTAGCAAATAGTGCTTTACAGCATGCATTTTCATGTATTCAAGGTTTATTTCAAAATCATAACCACTAGAAAAGTTTTTAGCATCTCTTACACTTGGATGTACTATGGAGTGCAACATTTCTGAGCTGGTCTTGCCCAGAGACTGAGAATTTCTCCTCTCTGATCCCCTTGAGATACATTTCAGCACAGTAACTTAATAGTTCTCTCTGATACTGGATCACATAACGTAACAGGATGCACAAGGTCTTAAAACTATATTTTAACTGGGCTACAAGCTAGGAAAGAGAAATACTAATATATGTGACTCTGGGGATTGAAGCTTATCAAAACATTATTTATTTTAGTGTATAATTACCAAATTAAACAAATTCTATAATGGAGAAATATTTAAGAGGGAAACAAGTTAACCACAGAAAATTTTCCCTTCTCTGCTGAGGCTCCAATGTGGAAATGATTGTACTTTTCTGCAGAAGAACAACCTGGGAACAAATAACCTCTCTCTCAGAGAAAGAGCTGACCTAGACTTATCTCATCCATGGTTCAGTTTCCTTCTCCTGTCCTTTGGCTTCCAACTCACTGGGAAGTAGTGTAAAACTGATGAGCACTGGAGACAGAAATTGTTGCCTTTTGCCAATCTGTTTTACTCACAGACAATACAAGGAAATGTATAATTATCACTGCTGGTGATAACTTTTTTTATTCTGCTTTTCTACTAGCATTTAGCACAATGTTATTGTAAACTGATATATGCAATGCTTGCAACTCTCCTTTTCCTGAAATCTTATTTAAAGTTTCTGGGTAAAAGACATGTCAGACATTTTCACATGTGTGGAAAACACTGCCTGATCTTTCAAACTGCTACAATTGTATTTGTGACCTAAAATAACATTCCTTATTTTATGCAGCTTATGGTGTTAAAGACAGGATGCTACATATGTGAAAAAGGTACCCCAAAGTCAAAAGCCTGGATTGTTTCACCCAAGCCTGAAAGGGTGCACAGTTTTGGCTTCAGAAACAAGGATAGAAAGCTGAACAAAGATGTCTGGCCAGTGGGAAAAAAAAAAAAGAGACAAATCTTTGGCCCTCTGCTATTCTGACTGCATCTTTACAAAGCGTTAGCAGTGTGTAAACACAGCACGGCTGCTTGTACAAGTGCCCCAGCACACACAGGGCTCTGACAGGGAATAATACATAGGTAAGCAGCTAAAGGGCCAACACAGCCAAGCAGGCATTGAAGTTGGCGCCAAAACAGGAGGACAGAACAGAGGTAGCAGGATGCAGGAGCAACTGTGGCTAAGACTGTAGTTGCAGGATTTCCTTCCCCCCAGAGTTGCTCCTGTCTCATCCATGACCATACAGCAGATTTGTAGCACGGTTCTGTATTGCTCTAGTTTACAGCTTTATTTCTGTGTTTGCTCTGCCTGCTGGGACACCAAAGGAGATTCACGTACAACACTTTCTGTGTGAGTTATTAGATAGTCTAGAAGAATATGAAACAAGCCAGGTATTTGTGCAACACTTTCTATGCCCTGCCAACTCTCCTGTGTAAACAGTTGATACCATTCCTGTCAACATGGTGAGTTGTATCTGTAAAACGGGCTGAGCAGAATTACTTATATAACCATTAACTGTGTTTCACTGTTCTGTAGCAACATTTGTTATAGAGCTCCCTTAACAGGATGCAATTCTTCACTATAGATGAGCTGTAGGCAGTACGTTTAAAGGTCCACCACAGCACGATCGTGAGTACCACAGTCTTGGTACTTTGAATTACACCAATTTCTAACAGAGTTATCCATATTTTGAAACTTAGCCCTGAAAGGAGGTTCTTTAAAATGCATAGGAATATGCCAGGCACAGGAACCAACTTACCTCACCATTATAACCCATACAGGGAGATCTAGCATCTTTTCCCTCAAAAGTCCCAAGTAGACCATAATAGAATTTTTCTCCCGGGCTTTCATTTTTCTTCACCCACCACACTGTGACTATTTGTCTATCTCTGGCCTCAGCTTGTATCTGAAGAATTGTGCCAAGTACTGTAAAATCTCACTGGCCAAGTATCTTTTCCACAGTAGAATTTTCCAGTATGCCAAGGTAGCTTCACACTCTGCAGCGTTTGCAAACTATCACAGATTATGCAAGTGTAAATCAGGAAGTAACTTGTGAAGCCAGTGAAGTGCTACCAGTGTTAAACACTAATGGAGAGCACCAGAAAAGCACACCAAAAGCCAGAAGCAAAAGAGGGGGAAGCAATGAGGCAGCAAGCAGGTAAGATGACTGTCTTCTCCATGCAGACTCTCGCTTACCAGATGGCCTACAATGATTGCTGCTAATTGCACAAAGCAAGAATGGTTACAAGGCAGCGTTATGAAGTTTTGCTTCAGTAGACCTCAACCTGGAGCGTGGAGGATGCCGAGAGGCTTTCAGGAAGGGCAGATGCAAAACTTTCACTGAAAAATAGCTGCGCGCTGGAAATGATGGTAATTCTCAGAGCGCGCGGGTGTAAGCTCCAGGTTTCACCCAGAAACACAGCTTTCACCTGTTTTCGCAGCCCTCAGCCGTGCCAATACCTCAGCTACCTCAACATCCCCCCACGAAAGCCAGCTGCCAAAAGCAGGTCCCCAGGCCTAGGGAAACCGAGGCACCGCCGGTAACAGGTTGGTCTGGCACCCACACCACCACTGCCACCCAAAAGGCCGCCTCGTCGGGCAGCTTTGCCCGCTGGGTACCTCCGGGTGCGGACGAAGAGGGGAGGCAGCTGGGGCGGGCAGCTGGGGCGGGCGGCTGAGGGAGGGCCCGAGGGGAGGCTACCGCCTCCCCTCGGGCCCTCCCTCAGCCGCCCGCCCCGCCGCATCGAGGCTCTTCTCAGGCAGCACCGAGGGGGTTAAAATGGCCGCGGGCTTCTCCACCTGCGCGGACGTTTTCTACCTACCCCCCCCTCCACGGTCTGGCTGGGCTCGGTGCCCGCCACGACCCCGCTCCTTTCTCGGCACGTCTCATCCCGCACAGCCCCTGCGGGCACTTACCCAGCAGCGGAAAAACCCGGGGGAGAAGTGCGAGGAGAAGCAGGAGCGGGGAAGGAGCCATCGCCGCGGCTTCGCCCGTGGCGCCCCGCCGCTGTGAGGAGAGGGTTTCCCGCCGGGCAGGTCCTCCGCACTTGTGAAGGGCTGGTGGATCAGGGGAAAGCTCTGGGCTCGAAATGATAAGGAAATATCCTGTCACATGGGGCGTTTTGAAATAACAGGAATTCGCTGTTCAAACTTTGCTTTCCTAAGCTGATTTTTTTTTTTTCCCCTCAGCGGAGGGAAGAGCCTCCTTCCAGGCACATGCAGGTGATAAAGTGGTGATAGCTGAGAGGAGGGCTGGGGTTTTTTTTGTTGTTGTGGTGCTGGTTTTTTTGTTTTTTTTTTTAATCCCCTTTGCTACCCTGTCAGCGTCGCATGTGTGTCACTGGTTTGTTTTCCAAGAAAATTAGCCAAACCCGCGCCGAGGGAGCAGGACATCCTTCCTCCTCCTCCTCTCTTTCTGAGGTGAACTCAAGCCTCAAACAAAACCCCCGCTCGAACGACCGGGTTTCTCCCGAGCGTGAGGACTGCGGGAGTAGCAGAGACCTACTTTTGGGGAACCGGGATTTGGGTTACCCCCCCGCCCGTCCCCATCACTCCTCCCCCACGTGCGAGCAGGTTGCTCCAACGACCGGCGGGGAGCGGAACGCGGGGACGGGGCGGGAGGCACAGCCTGGCCCTCGGGGGGGGGGGGGGGGGGGGAGGAAGAGCCTGAGGGGACGCACGGGCTTAAAAACTCTTAACGAGGCATTTTTCTGAGCTCCAATAAATGAAATTCAACCGATTTATTTATTATTCTGACTGTGGTGGCTGTATCTGCTGTTAACAGGATTCAAATCTTGCTCGTGAATCAGAGCGCGAGAAAAACAGAACCTTGCTTGCTAGCTGGGTTTTCACAAACTGAAGCACCTACGTGGAATTAAATAGTCCTTCTGAAAAGGAAGGTACCTTTAGAGCACCTTTAGACCCTTGAGGTTTTTATGGCTTCTTGCTGTGCTGGCTACGATACCTCCCCGTGTGCTTTTTTGTGGGGAGCAGCATGTTATTCCTCAGAGGCTGTTACCAATATACAGTCTGAAGGGTCCCAAATGGATTTTAAACATCAGTCTTACTGCTGTTTTACATATAGAGGCATTTGTAACATATGGGACTTACTGAGCATTGTGATACAGCATACATGAATTTGCGAAGCATCAAACCCACCATGTGTGTGAAGCATGTTGTACAGCAGCTATCCCTGTACTGTCATGCACTCGGAAATCTCTGGTAAGTATTGAACATCTTCAAAAGCCTCCTTGCTGGAAGGTCTGGGTGAAAGAGTAGAGCACGTCCAGGGAAACACCAGTGTGAGATTAGTGTGGAAGGAGAGAGGGCAGAGTGAGACGGTAATTTGGCAATATTATTAGAGGAGAAGAAACAGTGGATATGAAGTCCAAGCTCATTTGAAGTCAATGATGAAACTCCCATTAACATCGGAAGGGATTCCAGGAGGCACTTCAGCTGTGCTGGGCCCTCCTGTGGACTACGTGCAGGGAGTAAAGAGGAAGTGCTTCATAATTTCTCATGACATCTGTGGACCTGTGTAAAGGTCAGGAACAGCCTGGCCCAGGGACAGGAGGTGGGAAGTATTTCAGCCATAATCGGCAATGTTCTGTATTGTTATGTTGATGAATTCTCATCTGGGAAACTTCATCTCTTGCTGCAGCGTATGGCAGATATTTATTATTCGCTAACTATTTGCAATGGCCTTTATGCCAAACAACCAGAAGCTCTGAGTGCTTATACTGAGAAGATTATAGCTAATTCAAACAATCATAATTCAGAAATGAAGAATCCCTCCATATTCTAGCACTACCACTTTCAAAAGATTCAGGCATTCAAAGCATGTATGAAAAGTGTTTTTAGAGATGGAAGAAAAAATATTTTCCTAAGTCACCTTAATATTTGTTTACATATTTATTTCACTAGCAGTTAGCAACACCTGGAAGACCAGGAAAGCATCTAGTGTTAGAAGGAACAAGTCAGAAGATGGAGAATAATGTTGCTGCCCCAACAGAATAATGTTATTTGTAAGACCATCACTGAAAGTTTGGGAATTCATGGTATTCTTTTGGCCCAAGATAAACAGAGAAGCGAGACACTGTGTGAAGTTGTCTCAATATAAGTACAACTGCCACAAAAGTCTTTAGATTAAACCGAGATGATTCAAGTATCAAAGGACTGTACATACCTTAATTGCATATGTGTGTCACACAAACAGGCAGAAAAATGGAAATGAGTAGAGTTATACGTGTTCAGCAGTCGGTGGCTGCACCAGGAATGAGCTATACTCTGAAGTGACAGAAGGAACTGCATTAGGCCATTCTTTGGACTGGACAAGGAGCTAAGCAACCTGATCTAAGTTTCAAGTTAGCCCTGCTTTGGGGAGAGGGTCATACTAGATGACTTCCAGAGGTCCCTTCCAACCAAAATCAGATATCAGAAGAGCAACTTCCAAAACGAGTATTCCATCCTTTCTTGGCATCTGTGCCTCACCAAATTAGCTCCCTTCCTGATCTGAAAACTGCCTTTTTCTCATTTTCCCTTGCACACATTGGAGACACTGCCACTTCAAAGCAATTGGGGGGGGGGGGATTATATATATATATATACACACCCCCACCCCCACACACACCCCCTGTCTAGAGCAGGACAAGTCTCGATGAGCTTATTCACGTAGCCTCCATGTCTCGTCTGCAGCATACTCCTCAACAATTATGTCTGGATCTGGCTTGCTCTTTGGGAATTGTCACGCAAATACATGAATCATATATTCTGTTCTGTTACAGTCCAAGGGAAAGATTTTCTGACTTTTGAGGCAAAAGGATTCAGCAAAGTCTAAGGCTATAGTGATTTGTAGGGAAATAGTTAGCAGAAGTCCAATCTGCTAAATAACTAATGGCAGGATACGCGCCCTAGATAGACATATGTTTTCAACTCTCTCTGTGGGTAGCAAGCCAGCTGCCATTTACACTTGGAACAGAAAGGCCTAAATTCCTCTGAAACAGGTCAGACCCTCTCTGATTCTGGCACTGGCAAAATACCCTGAAATCCTGAAGTCACAGTGGCCCTTGACTTTGGTAGTCAACAGGAAGATGGAAAGTTCAGTCTAAATGAAATCATATCCAGACCTGAAACATTATATGCCTATTTTGTTTGTGTTGAAGCAAAACAACTGGATTATTATCCGTTTTTTCACATTTGCATCCAAGCTAGTTTTTGATGTTTCACATGGGAACCTGTACCTCTCAGATGGCATTCAGTAGTTTTCTATACATTTCTAATGTTTGCATAGTCATATATAATAAACACATACTCAAGAACAAAATGGGCATCATTTGTATCCTCACTATTACCGTACTACCTATACTATATTAAGAAGCTACATAAACAAGACATTGAGTAGGGGGAAAAAAAATACAAATTAGCAAAGTTAATATTTCCTCTTTATGCAAATCAGATTTCTCTGAAATGTTATTCAAAAATTGATTTTGAGGTTTCTGATTTCTAAAAACAAAATATAATAAAATGTTTTAGGAAGGAGAACAGTCAAGGCTTTAATATCTGTCACCAGAGAACCTTTACCTAGTAAAAGTGCCTTGAGGATGCTGTTAATATCATGTACAATATTCACTTTAAATTCAACCAATACAATCTTTTATCTGTGCTTTAAATTTAAAAAACATTAAAAATTCCAACATTCTGCCTTTACTGCAAAGCAAGAGTGTCATTGTTCCTTGCATATACTTTAACTGCTTCATAAATATACATGGCTATTGGGAGTGTATGTATACTTTCATGATTTCTAACATTTCAAGTTCAGTTTATGCTTGACCCACACTATGAAAAAAAAGAGAAACGTCCATGCTCTTGCATTTCTGGTTGCTTACAGCTACAAATGAGTGTTGCCTGCATAGTTCAAAGCCACAGTAAATACAGCACAAAGTTTTCAGATGCTCAGGCCGGGTGAAGAAATTCTAGAAGGTTTCTTCTTTCTGTCATCATAGAGGAGTCTCAAGTGGCAAAGGAGAGAAGATCTGTGGCTGTAGAACACCCAGTGTGCCTACATAGATGCTGTCATGTGCCTTTTATTAGTTCTAATTTGATTTTTCTATGGTATTCTACTATGTCATGTCTCAGAAATACAGCTAGATATTGGATTGTGGGGTGGAGACTGTTTTGTATAAAATACAGATAAGAGGTCCTTAGTTATAAGGTGTTCACATCTTAAAAATAGCATATTATGTTAGGGGCTACTTGGTGAACACAGCTGAGACTTTCTTTCTTTTAATGAAAGGATGTCTCCTTAGACAAGCCACCAGTTCAGCATATACATGATTTTTTATCTCAAAATGAGAAACTTTGTAAGTTATATGCATTTCAGAGAATAGCCTGGAAAGTAAAGATATTCTGCTTAGGGACAGGGAGGAATGTAGCCATAAACTGGGCCACTTTCTATCCACCCACCAAGAAAAACTGCCTGGTTTAAACAGAATCCAAAGGTATCAAAGATTTTTGTATTGAAAGATTTCTTCCACAGGCATCATGAAGCCTTCCAGCATTAAGACACCAATGTTTGTAAGTTCTGCAGTGGAAGATGCTGATGACTTCTCCCTAGCTTAATTCTTCTCTTTATTTTTCTTTAAATGCCTGACATCACAACTTGCTTGTGAGATATCAAGTTGTAAATGCTTGCTCTCTTGATACAGACATTACACTCTTAGTCTGTGAACAGCGAGATAGTTTATATGCAACCGACCGAAGGTTTTTTGATGCTACAACAGGTTACCTATAATGGAAACATTTCAGCATTTCATTAGTCATCCTAGAATATTTAAACAACATTCTCACACTATTGAATGATTCTTGAGAGTGAGCTTTCTAGAAGATTGTATTGTTGTAAAGAGCTAATTAAAGTTAGACACGGTACTGGTTTTGGCTGGGATGGAGTTAATTTTCTTCATAGCAGCTCAGATCGTGCTAGGTTGTGGATTTATGACCAAACCAGTGTAGGTAACACAGAGATGTTTTAGTTATTGCTGAACAGTGCTTGCACAGCCTTTTCTGCTTCTCACGCTGCCCTGTCAGCGAGTAGGTTGGGAGTGGGCAAGAAGTTGGGAGGAGACACAGACAGGACAGCTGACCCCAACTGACCAAAGGGATATTCCAGACTGTATGATGTCATGCTCAGCAATAAAAGCTGGGAAGGAGAGGAGGAGGAGGAAGGGGAGACGTTGGGGGTCATGGCATCTGTCTTCCCAAGGCCCTGCTTTCCTGGAGATGGCTGAACACCTACCTGCTGATGGGAAGTTGTAAACAAATTCCTTATTTTGCTCTGCTTGTGCATGCAGCTTTTTGCTTTATCTATTTAACTGTCTTTATCTCAACCCACAAGGTTTCTCACTTTTACCTTTCTGATTCTCTCCCCCATCCCACTGCAGGGGAGTGAGTGAGCAGCTGCATGGGGCTTAGCTGCTGGCTGGGGTTAAACCACAGCAGACACAGACTAAAACGTTATTTATGAAGATCATTTCAAGAACTTTACTATTCTATACATTCTAATTAGTATATGGGAGTCAGAGAATTTACCTTTATTTAAACCAGAATCTTTCAGGGGTCAAAAGGAATTAAAAGCTAAGAGGAAAATCACAGAAAATGGACAGAAATCTTGAATTTTCTCTAAGAATTTTCAGTGACAGACAAACTAAATGTAACTATCAAATTGAGGAAAAATTATAGCATTATTTTGCCAAGAGTGAAGATGCAAACCTATGAATGCTGACCAACAGTCACCAGAGCTGATTTCAAATGTAGATAAGGCTGAATCAGGCACCTTTCCTCTATACAGGAACTGGCAGAAATAAGGGTTATGAAAACTTTCAGCACTTTTTCATCTCAACTCCTTCTTTGCAGGGCTTAAGCTCATCCTGTTGACTTCTGCTAGCATGTAGAAATTAGACAGCTAATAGGAACAGTGAACATAAGTAGGATCCAGTTCAGCACTGGTTTTACAATACCAATATCTCAACAAGAAATATTGACCACTGGTAAGGAAAAAAAAAAAGTAAAGCACAGCCAAGAAAGTAGATTCGTTGTTCTGTAATTACTTTAAATCCCACAAAAAAATCTCCTCTAAATGCCCAAATGTGTTCAGCCCACCTACACAACTCCTAAGACAGCAGTACAATCATTCTAACCTTCCTTTGCTGTCAGTGGAGAGAAAGAAAGCAGCAATTTGGACCTCATGCCCTTCTGTGAACACCTCGGATGTCCAGTCTTACCTAACTTAAGCCTTGGCCTGCATTCCTGAATAAGTTACATACATCATTGTGCTATGTAGAGCAATAGAATAAATGTTAAATCTGAGTAACTTTTTTTGGTTTTCTCAAGGCAGCACCTCAAGCCTTTATTATGAAGCCCTACATGCTTTTCTTAAAAAACAAACAAACAAACAAACTTTTGAATTACCTTTTTTACCTTTCAGTTGTCCAGCATAGAGCAAATGGGATTAACTTAATTTCTCTATCATCTGCCTACATACCCATGGCAGGTATCTGCTGTACAGGAAGAAAATAGCTCACCACAGATTTGGGAGTAACTTAGCTCACTCCCAGAACAGAATCGCTCTCAAACTTGAAATCCATGCAATAAATCCCCTCCAGCCAGGAGGGAGAAAGGGAATGCCACTGCAGTAAGCATTGGTTGCTCTTCACAGTCTATTCAGTTGTCTCTCCCATTCTGTAACAATAAAGCACTCCTAAGCTATAACTGTGGGAATTTTGTTTTAATTACAGTGCTCTGCATGGCAAAGAGCTGTATGCAACCAGAGCAGTGGGACCTACAGCACTGTTATCTGCACAAGACACAATTATAAAGCTCTGGACTGCCACCTCTCATTTATCTGGGTGCTATAAGTCTTTTGATAGACTACTTCTCAATTAACAAAATAAATACATAATTTTAATCCCCCTCATAACTTTACAAGTACACCAGTGGTCTCAAAGTTGTCTTCATGCATAATAATATCCAACTGTGTGGATATTATTGCAGAGTCAAAGGTCAGCAAAATTTGGAACTCACTGGGAGTCGAGCAGAGCACACCTTGAAATCAATGTAATGCCATAACATACTGATAACAGTTACTACCTTTGAGCTGTACACTCAATTCTAGTTATTTATCATGGTTAAAAAGAGACACAGCAGAAATATGGCAGTTTGCAAATGAAACAGTGTTTAATCAAGGATGAAGATATTTTCCTACCAGAAAACAGGGGGGTTTTTTAGGAAAGAAAGGCAAAACTTGGGACATGATAGAGAAAGCTAAAAGGATAAATGGTGCAGGGCTGGTTTGTCAGTCCTTTCTATTTGCCGTATCATGGTACAAGCACAAAAAAATCCAGTTTAATTCAAAAACAACAGTCTTCATCTCCATTGTCACTATCAACTCAAAATATAACCATAGACATGAGCTGTCAGAGGTCCTTCAAGAACTATCATCCTTTAGGACAGAAATAAATCAGTAGGAGACAGTATTTAAGAAGAAACTTCTGAGCAGGTTATGGGATCAATAGGTAACTGTCAGGTAGAGAGTCTGGGTTGGCTTTGTTTGCAGAGAAGAGGGTTATTTGGGGGTTTCTTTCTTTGTTTGTTTTAACTTTACTTCAAATAATCTAATTTTGGATTAAATCATAGGCCACACTCTTTAACCACATATTTGATCTTGTCTCACTAGAATAGGAATACTATGGCATTCTTATAAGTATTAAGGGAATACCTGAGAAATCTTTAAAACATTGTTTTGGCAACTATTCTGTTGGGTAGCAGTTGAGCAACTTTGCAATATTATTTATTACAAATAAAAGTCTACATCCATGATCAGTACGCCAGTAGGTCTCTGCCATTGTGAATATTAATTCATGATGGTTACAGTAGCAAAGTACTGCACACATGTGACAGAGGAGTTTTATTTGAAAAAAGGAAACAGGTTTCAGTGCAATTTCCCAAAGATCTATAAAACTAAACAATAGTAAGAGTTAAAAAAAGGCACTTATTTTTTTAAAAATTGATACTATCTCTAATATTAGTCAGATTATTGTTACAGAACTTTAAACATATGCTGACCTCAAGTTTATGAAGTGTTACCTGTATTATAGGGTTTATCCATGGGCAAAATATTAGATTTTTGGAAGGAAATATACCTAATTTCATTAAAGGCACTGAGAATTGCAGTTAAATCTTGATTTAATGTTCAAACCTCCTGTCTTATTCAATTAACTCCGTAAGCCTGTGCTGTCTGGAATTTTATTCGCCATTTTTGCAGAATTTAATTTTTTTTTTTCATCAGAAAATGAGGTCAGTAAAACTGAAATATTATGAACTATCATATAAACTAAGCAGTCACTGAGTACATATTATTGCACTTTCAATATAGTAGGGGAAAAATGAAATTTTATTTTGCAGAACATTGTTACATTTCATTCTAATTTCAACAACAGGATTTTTCTTTTGGTAATATTTCCTGCAGAAGGGAATAAAATTTCCACGCCTCAGGTCTGTCTGTGCCAGAACAGACTGAGTGTCCCTCCAAGTGACTTCCCTTTAGGCCAGCACCAGAGGCATGACATGGCCCTCTGCCCCACTACAGCTCACCCTGCGTTTTGCTCATAAATGTGCTAGGTTCGTCTCTCCTGAGAATGACCGAGATTGATAATGATGTTTTTATTTGACATTGTTTAGTCATCAAATAATGTAAGTTTGATTAGTCCAAAACTGTTTATGCATTCAGATGCATTTCACCAAGTTTGCTTGAAAAGTGATTGTCATGCTAGATTCACAAGACAGGATGATTCATTAGACCACAGCAGGGTGCATTAGATCTGAACACGTGTACGGCAACAGATGCCTCCCACAGTGGATTTCAGATCTGCACAGCACGTGTCCTGTCCCTGCAGTGTCACCCAGGAACATCGCCCGTCCTGATGAACACACAGTTCTCCATAAAGCCAGTCCTAAGTACCTAACTTAGTGATCCTGTGTTTCGCTTTATTCCTGCCTTCACTTCCTTACCCTTAAAACGAAAGAGTTACTACCTCCCTCAACTTACTAGAGGAGCAGATATAGTGATGTGTATATTGAGTATCGAATAGCGAAATTTATGAGCCAAAAAGTGGCCGAGATAGTCTCAAAGCTATTCTACCCTCCAGCCTATTTCCAATGAAATAAAAGCCGTGTAACAATTTCATAGATTGCAGTCTGAAGAGGTATGCATTGAAGGAGGATGACTTGCAAGAGAGGGGTAGAGGGAGGGAGGCTGGTACTACCAGGTGTGTGGGAGTAGCTCTGATGGAGGGAGCAGATCTGCCAGGGGGTGAGGAGGGGCTGGGATGCCGAGTGCTGCTGTGAGAAGGCCCATACTGAAAGAGGAGGCTGGGACTGGCGTAAAACATACCTTGGGGCTTAATCCTTACCTGCATCTTGGGAGGCTGCCGGCGTTGCAGTAACGAGCCTTCTCGCTTTTTCCTCCATCTGCTCATCCATAGCTGAACTTCAGAGCAGTGCTGCTCCAAGAGATAATCACCTTACCACCTCCTCTCGGTGCAGTGTCTGCTGCACTAGGTCTTAGTGGGAGAAAGATAAAAAGAAGACAAATTTAAACTGATCTCTTCCTCTTACAAAGTTTTGATAACATGAGGGGTGAGTCTAAGTCTACAAATCATCATTTCTGGGAAATTCAACAGCCTTGCCTTGAATTTTGAGAAGTTTTGCAAGAGCTCCAAAGTTATTAAGAAATGTAGCAACATGTTAAACACATGAACAGCACTACCTGCCATCTGAAAACTGCTCAGTAGTGAAATGATTGACTCAGGCCAGAAGTATCTTAATGCAAGCCATCACTTCAGCTCTTCACTGGGTAGCATTTTCAGCAGAAATGCCCTGGCATGAAAAAGCAGAGAGACTGAGTCACCTTTTTCTCTCCTACTGGGAAGAGTTACGAGGAGTCAGAAAATCTCACGCTGCCTCAAAGCCAAGCTGTACCTGTTGTATATGTAAGGAAAACAGCCAATTTCACTGATACTTGTACAACTGGTTTCCCATTAAAAGAAATATTTTAAAATGTTGAGATTTAAGTGAATTGTCTTGTACCACTGTGTAACAGACTCAACAGGCATTTCCTTGAGAATATTTATGAATAATGACTTTGTAAAATCTGAAAGGGAAGTAGTCCAGATTCCCGGGAGCTACGCCAAGAGATTTTGAATCCAGGGAAACAGCACTCTCATGATGTGCAAACAGGACTAGAATCCAGGGCTCCTGGAATTTAACCTCAGCTACAGGTTTTCTGCATGTTCATGGCATGTGGCACAGTCGCTGCGTGCCTCATTTCAGCAGTTTAAGGCAACGATGATGTAGCGTAGTGTGTAGGTCAATCAATACCTGTAAGAAGATGACCAGTCATAGGCAAGATTATCATGTTCCTCATGATAAAACTTGTTTGCAGAGTGAGTGATAAAGTACAATCACAAAATCTCTCCTCAGAACAGCAGGGAGCCAAATTCCAACATGGTTCTGAAAACCACGTAAAAGACCAAAACGATAGGCAATAGCACCTAGTCTAGGGCCTAGCTGAAAAATGTCCCGCCCCATAAAATAATTCAGAGTATGGTACTATTTTCTGTGATTATTATATCTTTTGCACCAGCAGAGGGGATCAGCCCTCACACATGTGGACATAGGCAGCACTGTAGGGCTGAGGAGCCTCTTGCATTCTCCCTTTCTCTCCTACAGAAGAGTCCTGTACCTCCTCCCTGGCCAAACAGCCATGGTCCTGTTACCAGGAGAGCTTCATGTCCTGTTTTCATACAGATACAGGTTGTTTATGGGTGACCTGGACTCCAACTTTTGTAGGTGTTTCCATAGATGGACAAATATTTCTTATGCAAGTCAAATTAAAAAACAAAACAAAACAAAACCCCCAAACCACACATGGGAAAGAACATTCAGTAAAAGGTGCCTAGAGAAAAGGCATAATAATCCCAAACCAGGCAGGGTTTGGGATTAGTTATTTGCCTTTCCTGGTGCCTTGGCTAGAAGCAAGAGATCAGCCACAGCCATGGCTGGATTATTTAGATGCCTCATTTCGGTGGGAGTTAGGCATCAAAATTACTTTGAAAATGTGAAACCTAGCTGTTAGTTTAATCCTAAATGTGAAGTCTCAAAACTGATTAAATGGCAGTTAAATCAGAAGAATTCAAGTGGCAACAATTACTCTGATAGGTTAAGAATAGTTTTGTGATAGGGTAGGTTTTTCCCTTTATTGGACATTCTTTTTGTCAGGACTAGTCTTTTCTATAATTTGACATCTCCACAATTTCATGGAAGAAAACTCTTAATATTTAAAGCACTTCTGTCATTTCAAGCACTATGGGAGTCCTTAGATAAAACATACTGATTTTTCATTCACTAGTAGCTAGCTGTGTTATCTGCCTTTAAACCCAAATTAGATTACCTCCACTAGCAATCCTAGATATTAGGTATCTGCAGCATTCAGTTCAGTACAAGAGATCCTCACAGTCTGTTCCTGAAGGTACAACAGCAACCCTGCCACTTGTTATTTCAGCCAGTACAGTGTGTAACTGCTCAGGCAGACCCGTTATGGCAGGGTGCCAAGCAATCAAGACAGCAATGGCACGACAGCTTCGTTCTCTCTTATTTCATTTCATACTGACATTGTCAACTTATCTAAGCTTTCTGTAGAGCAATGGGTTTGAAATCATGAACAACTTAAAATATCTGTATTTTCTGAGAACAGCTTCCTTCTGCAGTATCAAAACATGCCATTTGCTTTTTCTTCCTAAAATAAAAATATTCACTTCAGCTCTGTGCTGCATGGAGGATTTATACGGACTATTCTTAGGAGTCCTGGCAGGTCTTCCTGCCTGTTATCTATGACCAGAAGTGAGCTGATATATCAGTTTTTACAGGAAACCAAATCAGCAAATGTCATACAGGCAGCGAAGCAGGATATAGTAAACCATGCTCCATATATACATCCCATGCTTCCTTTACGCTCTTAAAGCTGAGACCCAAGTGGCGAACAGCAAACTGGGGAGGAAAGAAAGCTGAAGTGCTTCCTAAATCATAAAACCTGATTTTCCCTACAAACTAGTCAGTGCAAATGTAAGCAATTGAAGATCAACACTGAAGTGCTCAGGATATCGCGTGCCACAGGAGTGAGAATACTGGCCAAAAAGACTTGCCTATATATATACTTAATTTTTGTTTAATAATTCTCCTGGGTGCTGTACTTAACTACTGCACCTAGAGCAGGAAACTTCTGGAAGTCTCTTGACATTACAGAACATGCTGTAATTCTGATTTCACTCAGAGCCCTGGCTTACTTTACATCTTTTATAACACAAAGAGGTTACTTTTTACACAGACTTAAAATACTGCTTGGTTTAACACAGTTGAGGGTTTCTATGGATGAATCCTCTCTATACAAAGCACACGTGTCCTTCTAGAAACAAAACTTTATTATTAAAGATTCATTTGTTTGCACAAAGTCTTCTTCCTTCCTTGTCTCTCCTGATTGCATCACCCACCTCAAGTGCTAATTTGCTTTTTTCCTTCATTCTCTCCACCACTCTTAAGTCCTTGAGACCCTACCCCACATGTCATACCCAATTCGAGTGAAGCCAACGTTTGACAAATTTGGCAGTGAAGTACTAAGAAAAGAGATTAAATCCATTTCATCATGGTCTCTTGCTTGTCACTGTTATTCCAAAGTACAACATTACCCAAAAATATTGACTGCTATATTCAATGTTTTACCACAGATACCTTCAACAGCTGTCCCTTCTGTTCTACAAGACAAACAAGTATTAAAAATAATAAATAAAATAGACCAAATACCTGTAGTGAGCTATGGATAACAAGTCTGGTTTAGCTGAGAAATTCAGACAAAATAAGTATTCCTATGTAATTTCTGTGTAATTTCTGACAGGCTAGATCTGCACTCAAGATCCATTTTATAGCACCACATCCTTCACAGTTTTGCATTGGGAGTCATAATCAATGAAAGATCAAAGAATCAGTGAAGCAAAGATTACTATCCATGCAAAGCATATGCTAGAAGTGACACCTTTATCAATCAATACCTGAATACGGCATCCTCCTATCAAAGAAACTAAAGATACTCCCTTACCAACTTTCTCAAATGAAATGCAAACTCTTCAGGCTTGCACTGCTCATACTGATCCTATGCAGGACTGTTTTTTATTCTTAAGATAAATTAACCCAAGACTATTATACCTCAGCGGCCAGGTCTTTTTTTTTTTTTTTTTCCCCCCAAGGGACAATTTAAAACTTTGTGCCCCCAATGGAAATAGAAAAGCCAGGTGACCTTGATATTCCAGTAAACTCAGTGTACAAGGTGGGTTTAAATATGCCATGAATATGTAGATGATTCTACAGCTGTCCTGTAGGATCCCAGGGCTCAGGAGGAAATCATGAAAGAGAGATTTTTTGCAGTCTTTGTTGATATGAAAGAATCTTAAGCCTACAGGATTTACTGTTGTGGAACATGCAGTAGGGCTGCTGATAAAAACCAGTCTGGCGGTAATGAACCAGGAGGTCATATTCCTTAATACGTCCGTAGAACATTCAAACAATAAAATTGCATACGAAGGAGGCCAACACTATTTTTCCTGACTGATGCCTATATGTGAAACTCTATTGCAACTGTAATAAAAACAGTCTTGCTGTTAGTAAGGATACAGAAAATTAACCCTGCAGGCATCCACCAGCCAGCATCTAAGACCTTCCAGTCCCCCATTGAGGATGAGCAAGTGTGCAGTGCTGCATTTAGTCTGGAGCACTCTAAAATACTGTTGTGGAGTCATGCCTCTGGTGTCATCCCTTTGCACACCATTAGCCCAGGATAGGGAAGTCCCCATGAGCATGGGTATTTGGATATGGATTTGTTGGAACACATCCAGGGAACGTGTGGTGCTTATCCTGCTTTTTGTCAAAAATATGAGCTGAAAGTAGTTCTGATCAGAGCTGCTACTTATTTGGTTAAATCTCAGACTCAAATGTCTTCCAGAGAAAAAGGAAGGAGGAGTTCCAAGATCCTAAACTGAATATCGTAAGCACCAGCATTATATAGGGAAGACAAAACTCTGTAAGAGGCTAAACTGACATTATTACACAAAGTTCCAACAGATAATGGGGACGTTATCACTGTCAAGACACTCTGATTCAGCACATGCTCAAACTATTCAAGCAAGACAATTATCTCTGAACTTGGAGGAGGGGGAACTGCAACGTACCCATTAGTATTCTGAAGCATTTTAAAAATCAAACTTCATGAAGAAAACAGCCAGAAACAAATCAAGTGACCATAAACTGCAATGATGGCAACAAGATTCCTGGCAGACCAGAGGAGGATTTTGCACCAAATCTTCAATAGTGAACTGTTATTTCCAAATACTGTGGAGAGCTGTGCATCATGCAACTGGCTGCAGCCTGAAAGACTCGCTGGGAATTGAGACCAGTAAAATTGAGATTTGTTAGGACAAAAATGAAAGGAAAATGCAAACATAGGAAGGAGTAGGAGGTAAGACAGAAAATAGAAGAAAAATGTCAAGATCACCATGTTTTTGTGTGCAAGAGTTACTGATTTATTTGAAAAAAAGCCAATACAAATGGGAGAGGGAAAAGACTCGCTTTTCCCACCTAATACTAAAATAAATTAAAAAAAGAAAAAAAACAGGTTGGTGAAAGAAGCTTGTTAAATAGAGTATTTTCAAGACCAGGATGGGCACTCCCAACATGATTACAAATGTGCTGCACTTGGACCCATTGCTGACTCCCTGTTTTATGAATGCGATTCTCTTCTAGCTAGGAGTTGCCTTTATGTAAACTCTATTTAAAAAGAAAAATCATTAAAATTACCCACAATAATAATAGAAAAATATGAGGATGGGACAGATTAATAACACAAATACTGTGACAAAAATACAGAAACATACTGGGTTATGCTTAAGTGGAAACTCTTACAAGGTCTATTGCAAATTCCACTTCTTAATAGGGTCAGCTAATTAGGCAGACAGACATTTCCGTCAGAATATTGTGTTCAGCACAGTACGACACTTGAAAAACAACTTCCAAAGGAAAGCATTTACTTTTAAACACTTAAATCTATTCTATTTGCTCTACCTAAATGGTACAATTAAAATAATTAGAATAGCCTCCTCCTGAGTAAAATATGAGAAAGAAAAGAGCTGATTGTGAGATTTTGGTTGTTATCTTTAGAACTGTTCCATAACAGAATACTTTTCTAGCAGTTTATTTTCAAAGACGAGGCCAGGACATGTCAAAGAGAATAGTCCCAGCAGCACTGACTGACTTATTCTTGGAAAAGCTTAGAGTCTTCACCTACCCATGTGGTAAAAATTGCAGCCATTCAGTAACGCTTAAAAAAATTATAATTTCTAACTACTTGGAATGTGTGTGCTCACATTAATTCACTACAGAATAAAGAAATTTCTTTATTTTCAAAGCAATCCATGGTGTTCTGGAAGTACATCCCTATTTGTCACAGATTTAGAAAATTTTTTTCAGGAAGTTGCAGAAACAACCTATGCTCTTGAAGGACGTGCTTTCACTTTGGAAGATACAAATTACACCCAAAAAATCTAGACACAAACTTTGATAAATGCAGGGTTGGAGTAGACTGCTCTTACACTATTACCAACTTTCTCCTACATTCCCCGCCCCACCTCCATCCATCATATGAAGTCCTTAGTGACAAACTAGAGCTCAAAGAATGTACAAAGTCTCTAGCAGAGACAAACAAGACTGCAAAAGCTGTTAAGTGCATGGTCCAGTTGGAATGAAAGCTGCAATTGTCTCTGGGATTGTATAAGCATAATCAAATTCTTGAAAGCAAGACACAATGTCTGGTGAACCACTGATAAAAGTTTATGATGGACTTGCCACATATACTAAAGTAATTGCCTTTCTGAATCCTGTAATGGATAAAAACAGCAAATAGGATGCAACTATCAGCTTGTATCATTAAACCATTTGGAACTAAAGTTCGGTCCCCAAGAAAAGAGGTGTTCTTTGCCTGGGTTGAAAGCTGACCAGTTCCCTTGTGAAACTTCACGACTGATGAATAAAAAATAAAGCAAATCAGAAAATGGTGATCCAAAGTTAATGGCAAGGTGCTATGTGAAGAATACACTGCTGGCCAAAGCGACATTACAGAGACTTGAAAAATACAAAGCCCAACTATAGCAGTTGTGTGACTGAACCAGTGAAGTGGAAAAGAGAGAGTACTTCAGAGATTAAAGAGCAGGACTGTCTGCATTTCAGAAAACAACTTAAAGGCTCCACAATACACCTGTATTATTGTGGAAGGACAATCTGCAAAGTGGAAATGTCCAAATATAGATATGTATATATAAAATTTATTAAATTCATGATTTACTAACCACTACTATTTGTGGGTATGCTTACTATAAGGATCGAGTATAGAAAGCATATGGAAGAAGGAGATAACCATTAGGAAACACATATAGTATGTGGAACTGATTGAATATATATACATACACACACAGGAGATAGATATATAGATATAGATAGATATATATATATACTGGGATTAGGATACTTTGCATCGCTGCTGCTGAACTACAGGATCTGACTGAATGCTGCTCAGCTCAGTGCTGTTTACAGATATGCAATCAATTGCTTGCTACCTACTATCTGTCCTGAATAAAGGAATCTGAGCAACAAATCTGGTGTCAATTTGAGCCTCGTGGATAGACAAATTCAAGGGAGTCTAGTTCTTGGAAGAGGCAAAATTTAGGGACTGGTTTGAGCAAGCAAGGCAAATAACTACCCCCTGAAGTGATCAGTGGGACTCTGAAACCTTGGAAGGAACAGCTAACATTTACAGGAAGCCTTGATTATCCGGAAGATAAGAAGCGCTCAAGAGTAGAAAGCATGTCTGGTTTGAGAGAGAACGAGCTTACTAAGATAAATTAGTAAATTAAAATTATCTACTTTACAGTTAAGTGAGCAGGAAGACTTTTAAAAATTACTAATGCTGAATCCTACTTGAGTGTCATTATCCACACAATCAGATAATACAAATCACGATTCCACAGAAGCTGCAAGAAATTTGTTACGAAGTGAGATTGTGGACTCTGTTAAAGCAAAAAATTCTTTACTATTTGTTTTTCCTCACTGCACCAGGAGGAAAAAGGGCCCTCTGAAAAAACACACCCCTAACAAGTCTTTTAGACAACCCCTATGGTTTCTCTGAAAAACACCTATATGAATTTTTCAACAGCACGTTTCAGTGAGGTGGTTGGTACTGATCCTGTGTTCTTACACAGTTCCAGAGAACCATGACTTCTCTGTCCTCGGCTGAGCTGAGACTTCCATTTGTTCTTATGTAAACCACCATATTTTTATGTAAATCATCATATTACCTATATTCCTTAGGCCACGTTTTTTGCTGCAGGGTTTTCCTAAATGAACTCTGCCACAATTCTTCAGCATCACCTACAAGAGCATGTCACCAGAGGAATGAAGAAAAAGACTAATTTGGGGAAATTTTCACAAGTCTAAAAGGCATTAAAACCAAGGGATCCAAATGTTCACACTCCTTTGTGAAGCCTAGCAAATTGGGACAGTCTGACACATAGTTTGCGAAAGTAAACACGTCTGCATAATCCACAAATACCTGAGGATGCATGAGTCAATAGTGGCAAGCCACCACAACTGGCTAGAAATACATTCCAGTGTCATTTCAGTAGCAGTCAGGGCAGACTTGTTTGCTTATTAGTAAATCAAGCTTAGAAAACTGCTAAAGAATATAGTGTATAAAATTACGTGGCCCAGGCATGGATACATTGAAGGGTTCCATTTCTTGATACATGTGCTTCCTATAGCCAAAAAGTGGTAAATAGAGACACTGACCAGTCAGACAAGTTTCCACTAGTGAACAGTGTCACGCTGGTGACAGGCTTTACCAACCACACAATGCATTCCTGCTGGGTTCGGCACGTCTGTGAGGAGGGCCCATAGTACAACTGCTAAGGTAGCAGATGTGACCACTCTTGGGAACATGGAGCATAAACGCCAACCCACATTGATCTTAGAAATCAAAGGTGCATGCGTAAGAACTCAAAACTCATGCTTAACAGGGTTAAGCAAAGTCAAAGCAAAACATGAGGTGCTACAATCACTACGTTCCTTGTATTTTATATCAGCTCAAGACATTGTACTCTAAAGATGCTCTCAATCTACAACTGGAAATACCTATTTGCCTTTTTTTCTCCCCATATGATTTTCTGTATTATTGCATGTTACCCATGCATACTCCCAACATTGATGTGAATTTTAAAATGTGCAAATCAGCCTTAATCAGTGGAAGTTTCTCCACAAGTTCTCTCACAATGGATTATTTCTCATTTCTCGCTTAAAACACCAATCACAATCAGTATCAACCAAAACAGCCTTGACTTAAAATAATCCAGATAATTTAAATTTACAAATATTGTGAAAGATAAAATTCTTTATCCTGCAACAGGGTAGCGTAAGATTTTGAGAAACAGGTACAGTAGTAAGACAATGCACTAAGGTCCCCAGCTCCATAATGCAGTATGAAGTGACTGCTACAAAGAGAGATTACATATGAACAAGTTCATCGAAAGTTTAAGTGAAGCTGGTTTCATCCTCTTAAACACAGACTGATGCTTATTTTACCTGTTGCCCAGATGCATGGCAGCAGATTTTACAATAAGCTTTAAATGCTACGGAACAAACTCTCAAACTATATTTTCATCGTAGGCATCTCAACATAAACATGTTTTCTGTCCAAAAGAGAGGGGCAGTAAAGCAAACTCAGTATTAATTCCCCCTCCCTGTTTCAAATCAGAGACATTACAGTTTTCATTTCTACACAATCTGTAGGACTTTTAATTCTGTCAACTGACTCAATATTCTCTTGAAACACAGAAATTACCGTAGTGAATTAACCTACAGTCCACATAATCACTTATCCTAAGGTGTTTAGCTCACATTTTTAGGAAGAGACTCCAAGAACAGGCCAAACTGATAATACGCTGCCGACTGCTCCCAAAGTCCCATGGTGATCTCAGATGCTTACAAGGGTTTAAGCAAGAAACGTATAAAGTTTAACATTGTTTTATGAACACAGCACATCTGTCGAGACTATCAAGTTTCAGCTATGACGGTATTTTAAGCAGTAATGTAGATTCACAAACCAGGCTTCAGCCTGATCTTCAACTCATTTCACACAGATCAAAGAACCAAGTTTTGTGCTACTTTGTGTTACTGTCATCAGAAATGGAATTAACTGCCAAATAACTGTGTAAATTAACTGTCAGTAGTATTGGCTTATTGATCTGTAAGCAAATATATACATTAGAATGTACAGATAGAGTTGTTTTCATCTGTTCTTTACTACCCCTTTAAAATATTCATGCTGTATTTCTTACGAAAAGAAAGAGGACATGCAGCGTACTTGAAATAAGATGTACAATGTATTACTTGGATTTTAGCTGAAGAAAGTTAATGACAGATTAAAAACTTTTAAAGTAAAAATAATATAATCTGTGTGTAAGCATCACACAAAAAAAACCACCACCCCCCCCAGAACAATCAAAACCCCACCTCCACCCCACCTGAAATCTGTTGAGCTCACTACTTCTAACAGATCTGGCCTATTGCACCTCCAAGTCCTTCCAGCAAATTAAGCCCTTTTCTGATTATTCTTTCATGAAATTTACAAATTGACTTTGCAACATAATGAACTAAATACTCCAACTTTAATATTTTGCATTCATACCAAAAACAATTAACAGTTTTTACAAATAGTGTTATTTACTAAAACAATTCTTGTACAACAGTGCAGTATATCTAAATATATACATATGCCAACATCAAAGGGAGCATCAAAACAAACAAAACCAAAAATACACTTTGCTACTGTGTATGCTTTATTAAAACCAAAGCAGACTGCAGCAGGCTTTTCTTTTTCATGACAAAGACAAAAAGTATTTGGATTTCCAGAAGCACATGCAGGATAGAAGAACAGAAACTCCTACCACCTTTCTGCTAAGGTAGCAGCATGAAAAGTGAACTTCAGATCTGGAATTTTACATAGTAGCAAATGGAATGTTTTTAAACACAAACATCCTAATTTAAGAAACAAGGCTTCAAAAACATACATAGTGTTTTTTACATATTGAAGCAAAAAGTTCAAATGTCAAGGCCTTGCCATGTTTTACTATGGTGTTGGATAGTATACACATGAAGGTTAATCCTCTTCATTGCAGCTGAAAATGAAAAAGGGCTAGCTGTAGAGTTGGTCAGCTTTACTAACATTGAATAACAGAGTAAAAAATGATTCTGCCTGCTGTTAGCAAAGGAGGTTTTTGTAACCTTTACTTTACCTTTTTCTTTAAAAAAAATCTCCTCTCAGTTTTTAACTGGAAAAATTATGCTCCCTTGTTCTTCAAAACAGATACATGCATCTTCTCCAAAGGAAGCTGCAGTTGTGTAATTCAAAGTGCCATTGTAGCTGCTGTAATTAGAGATGTTCTTTTTCATTCTGTCTGTGAAATCCAGAAGACAAGGAATAAGGTAAGACCTTTATTTGTAAAGACTGCACAGATGTCTTTGAAATTTGAGTGAAAAATAAAGTAAGTGATATTAGAGAAAATACTAAAAAAATTGGAGAATGAGGTATTAAGCAGTTCCCCAGTCTAAATCTGATGTTCCTGCCATCTAGATGAAATCAGAGAACTATAACAGCAGCCTAGATTTGATCAGCAAAATATGTATAAGCTATTAAAAGCAAATTTATCTCCTTTGTTACATCTAAGCATTTGCAAGCTGGCAGAATTCTCTGAAGTTTTGGTTACTCAAATTCATTTCAGACCCCTCCTCTTTAAAATTAATGAATAGTAACTGTACCATGAAGGCAATATGCTGCTCCACACCTGTTAAGAAGCATGCAGTAATTCTTGTATTTTGTTCCTTTCTACTGTTGTCTTACTGCTGTCTGTATGTACTTTGGCCAGTGACGTTAAATACATGGGTACCAGTTACTAAACAGAGGTGGGTAAATATGTTGCAACTGTTCCTGCAACCGCACACTCTGGAACACACTGCCATGACATTGGTGTAGCAAATTTTGACATGCTGCCTCAGTGTTTTTCCTGGGATGCTTTACAGTAAATCTTGGCATCTTTGTTATGCCCACATAAATTGAGATGATACACATGGGTAAACAAGCTTTGTTTATAGAAGCGAAATGCACAGAAGGCACTTTCCAGAGTTTGCTCCAGTTCATGATAACCAAGCCACTAAAATACCCTTTCTGGAGTTAATTAACATTTTTTGTTAATGAAAGGGTTGAATAACAAAGGGTTATATAAAATATTATGAAAACATTTTAGCCTTTCATTGACAATTTACATACAAAGAAACAAGACATTCAAAAATTAGGTCTTCTACTGGAATATGAATAACATATCATTTCCAGGGATTCTTAACTTTCAAAGAGATTAACCTTCTGACACTTCATTGATTTGCTAAAAAGCTTTTCCATACAGTAGCTGTACATGTACTTTCCCCCTCTCACCCATATTTCAGTGTTCAATACCATAATAAGACAGAACATATGTGAACTTGGTCAATGCAATGCACAAATGAGGAATCTCAGAATAAATCACAGCAGAGAAGCACCAGCAATGGCATCTCCAGGTTCATGATACCAAACCAGCAGAGAGGACAGGAATTGAAATATAATTGCTAAATTATCAGTTAGAGAGGATACAAGAGGATGAGTGAAGACATTAGTGCAATGACAGCATCTAGCAAGGGAGGAGGAGGCATCGCTTTAGAGTATCTAGCACATGGGACACAACCAAGCAAGAAGATGAAATAATCTTTTCTGATAAATGAGAAAAATCAATATCAAGTAATACAGCTCCAAATTCAATTTAATCTGAAATGGAAAACATAGGATGCAACAGAAACACTAAGGCTCTGAACCTAAAAATCTAATGATCTACTGCACCAACTGTGGACAATGAAAACTGATTCTAAGTCAACTAAAATTCACAATTTGTTACAGGACATACCTTAGAGCAGTGTCTCTAATAAAAGGCATGAAGGGAAAAAAAGTGTCCATCTTTTTTTCACAACTTTTATTATACTGAATTTATAGTGGCATTGCATTTTAGAAAGTGGTTTTTGATCATGATGAACACAAATGAAAGTTGATTTTAATTTTTTAAAAGATTGATACATGCCAAAAATAATTAAGTTAGAAAATAGAAAAATGTAAGATACACGTAAGTTTTCAATGTTCAAAGGGGAAAGCAGGAACAAGCATTTCTGTGTGTTAAGGAAAGACGACTTAAAAAAATTTAAAAACAAAGACAAATTAGTAATAAAAAGTATTCTTGCTGTACAGAGGTTCCATAGGCCCTTATTAGGGAACATGTGACACAACATGTGAAAACTGAAGAATACAAATAGTCAATGTCAGCTGGATTATTTTGATGCTCCAAGCTTCTCCTTGATTCAGGGCCCGAGAACTATGGAGTAAAAAGTTATTTTCAGTTTTGTATAGAAATTATACACTTCTACAGACATTGTTTCTCTGATTTTGGAATAAGGTACCTAAAGCATACAGAGAACACTATATAAATGATACTACACGCCCTTTCTAAAGAAAATCACCTCTTCAACCTATTAAAAATGATCTATGACACAATATCTTGAATTGGTGGTTGGTTGTTTTTTTTTTTTTAGTATTTCCTTTCAAATTCCACACTTTTGTGATGACACCAAGTACTGAAGTAATGACAGTTTGTGAGGGTGCTTAAGAATTCTAGAGAAAAAAATATGTGAAAATACTAGTATCAAAACAGCTAGCTGGCTAGAACATCCCCAACTAGAACACATCAGCTATGGGCGTGTTTTGTAACCACCCCAGTTAGAAGTTAGGCAAAGTAGTCATCTGAAAGCATTAACAGGCAAAATACCAGTGCCTATTAAAATACTGAAACAAAGGCATGTTAGGTAACTGTGAACAGATGTAGGAGTGTATGGGATAACTGAGGTCAGCTTATAGTACAATGTACAATTGCAACATTTAATTCCAGAAGCATCACACTAAAATATAGCACGCAAAAGCGAACAATTTCTGACATGCACACTAACAAGACTGAAAACACAGATCTGATGTTGAAGCCATCTAGTATTGCTCTAAGAGGAATCAGAGTCCCTGGAAAAGATAAGAGGAAACCAGGATGCATTAAAAGATTGAATACAAATGCAAAGTAACAACAGTCTTTGTACAAGAAAATGATCAAGCGTATCTAAAATACTGCCTTCCATTACTGCATTCTTTTTGCAGCACCTCAGCTACAGAAAGAAAATATCATGCCTTAAAGAGCCACCTGGCTAAGTTACTGAGAAATGCAAGGGTTTAAAAGAAGCTAATGCACGTTGCTGCAGAAGAGAATTCAAAGTAACCTGAAAGTGAATGAAAATAAGATGCCTCATAAACTATTCACACTACAGAAGGGCTAATAAACTCAAATTGTACAACTGGAAATTGAAACAGATGTTTAAGGCAGAAGTGTTTGTGTAAGAACAGTAAACAGAACAAATTGCTAAGCAAGGCCACAAGAGATAAAATAAAGCCCTGAAGGTTTGTTCAGCAAAGTGATTTAAATGTCCATAATTCTCCATGTTCTAATTAAGAAGACTTGAATAAAGTAGTGTTATTTATGTTGTGTGTTCCAGTTTAAAACTCCATCGTTTCTCTTCCAACTTAATCCCGCTGTCTTTGGTGTAATCTCTACCAACACACATAGAATAATACAGCTCTGGTTCTCATTGTAAAAAACAACTTGGAAAAAATAAATTACATGCTTCTCATGATAAAATGCAAGGTCCTGATCTGTTGCATGGTCCCATGATATGTTTAGCAGCCTCTCAGTAGTAGTTTTAAGTTATTAATTATATCTGAAGCAGAATCATAATTTGCTGTTATCCCCCCGCATCACTTACTAGTTAACTAGTTTACTTTGGTAGATAAGCCATCTAATAGTCATGATACACTTGTGTTCAATTCAAAAGTAATGAAATCTAGACTCAGATAAGTTTGTAAATTCATATATAGACCTTAGCTTGTAAGTGTAACCATGATATGCAGAATTACTGCTTTTCCTGCATTGGAAAAAGACATCACATCTGTCATAAAACTAGACAAAACTATGAAACATGGCTGTCAGTTCATGACTAAAATAAAATAGTAAAGTAAATTATTTTTAAACATTGTGTTAAATATATTCACATGATCACCATAGCTATACGAAATGGCCACTACTGCAATCACACACTATATGTACATAACATATATGCCACAACAGTTTGCAAGTGTTGAGTTTTCACAGACTAGCCAATTTTACCAGACATAAATAACCTTGTACCAATTTTTAGGCATTTTAAAAGGAATTAAATGTCCTAAATATATCCGTTCCTCTGCAAAATTAAAAAAAAAAAAAAAATTCCTAAAAAGTCAGTGCAAATTGAACTTGTTCACCAAGATAGATTCTTATTAAGCTGAGGATAAACAAAGTTTAAGAGATTAAAGGAAGAAACTCATAGAATTGCCAACTGCCTTTAGCAGAGGTTAAAGAAGATTAGGAATCAGAAGTCCTGGATCCTATAGCAGAGCCTTCTGTGAGTAACTATGCTGTGGCTGTTGAGGCGGCGGAGGCTGTGGTTGTTGTGGAGGTGCTTGTTGACTGCCGGCTGTTTGTGGCAGAGGTGTAGATGCTAAGTTATAGTTTGGCACCTGGGACATATTAGTTCCAGCATTCTGATAAGCAGCAACATCAACAGTAGCAGGTGGTGGACTATACACTGAAGCCTGGTTAGAGTAAGTATTTCCAGCAACAGAGCCAACCATTGCACTGGAAAAAAAAAAAATTAAATTTGAATTAACAAACAATTTACCAACAGAACAGCAACACTTTATTGCTTCTTCAGCTGTTCTATACATATACAAAAAAATCTCCTAACTCTGGACACCTTGCATATCTAAAACTGTAGCCAATGAATATTCCAATCAAAACTCAAACACAATTCTCAGATTTAAACACACCTAACACACCTCCCATGGATTTAAAACTAGACTGTGAATCTATACTTTGTTTTATTTTAATGTGTAAGATGGAATCCCATTTATCTTCCATTCTGCTCACAAAAAAACCAAAACCCACCTGTTTTAAATAGCAAAACAAGTCAGGTAAAGTATGCAGAAACTCACTTTATCAATATAGGTCTTACCACCCCAAATAAGTACCTTTGGGGGACAGAGACTAACAAATACTTGATAATTCAAGATGCATGTCTTTCCAACTTTATAAAATAAAATTACTGCATACAGAGAGTGGAAAAAAAAAACCCAACCCAAACTAATCTTTTCCTAAGGTCAATTCAAAACTTTCACAATACAGGTAGTTTAGTGAAAGCTTAGCATCTTTGGGCATCTACCCAAAATAGAAAGCCACTTATAGCTCCTTTATATGGGGAAGCTGTAAAAGCTCTAGTAAGTATTCCTAGCCCATTCACTTCTTTCCCAAAATGAGTGGAATTCTCCCCATGCTTCGACACTAAGATATCTGAAGAAAGAACAATACAATATACACTATCTCAGAAATTACGCAAAGCCTGCCAGAGCAGCAGCTAACTTTTAATATACATTTAACAATGAAGATTATATTAAAAAAAAAAAAACAAAACACAGAATTGTCAGTCATGTCTATATAATTTTCTCTAATTTTTCTTTTATATAAAAGAAATATATATATATAAAAATTATATATTTCTTATATATAAAGTAAAAGCCAGAGAAAATTATAAAAACAACAGAAAAGTTTGAAGTTTGTCAGGAACTTTTACCAAATACATGACACCAATAAAAAGCACACTGGAAATAATTGCACTCAAGTGTCTTTCAGTTGTGTTTAAAATTATTCTTCTGTAAGAAAAAAACCCGTCCTTTAAATATTATCTGTAGTCCTTTATGTTTAAATTGATTTAAACTTGAATAGGAAAATATTTAAAATTACGTTGTGTAAGATGTCTGTGCAGGCTGACCGGGCAGTACTGAGCTGGCAGATGGAGTAACTGTGCCTTGGCTGAGAGAAGAGAGTTGTTCAGGAGGAAGATTATAGCCTTGAATATGGCCCATCTGTGCACTCCCTGCCACCAAATATGCATTGCTTTGAGGTTGTCCCGGATAAACCTAGGAAGTTAAATAAAGGAATATTAAAAATAAAATACAAGAAAATTTTGTATTTAATATCTGACTTTAGAACTTAAAGACAGCCTCTCAAACCTTTTATTACAGATGTTTTAATAGAAAGCAACTGACTGTCTTCCATTAAGAGTTGTAGTACAAAAAAATTACCAGATCTTCAAAGGACACTATTTACATTTCTAACCTCAGGCTCCAGTACCAAAAAGGTCAAATAGTTTACTGGAAAACTTGTATTCCAAATTTTATTTTAATGATTATCACTCATGCTCATTAAGAGCTTCTACTTTTGAATTAAAATGCTGAAGGATTTAAATCATGTAACAAATAGCAGTCCAATGCCAAAGCAGTTTTGATGCCCAGATAACTTTCACTAAGTAGAACTGTTAAAACAGAAAGACAATAGTGTATTATTTTCACGTCATTAGTTAACCTATCATTTCATGTAACTGTTGAGACTGCCATTATAAAATTGTTTGAGCGGGGCAGAAGGGAAAAAGAGGTTTTAAGGAATTTTCAGTTGAAAATAAGGTAATGTTTTACAACTAAGTAAAGGAAAAGCTTGGTCTAGATGTGTCAACTATATTCTAAAGCAAGACTAAATTTCTAAACCCCATGCTTTTCTTCAATCATTAATTATTTGGCTTAATACAAATTACTAGAAGAAATTACCAGGTCTCATGCACAGCTGAGTTCATTTAAGTTTATGATATACAGCTCTTCTATCTTAAGATCCATGAATCTCAGATGACATATTCATAGAAGGCTTCTCAATATCGCAAAAAGAATTTTAGAAGGCAGAAAAGGCACAAGACCTCCTAACTTTTCAGAACTTTATACTGGCTCATCTTCACCCCAAAATCCAGTTTCTCCCTTTAAGAATCTCCAGAAACATGCCCATTTATAAAATATTAAAATTATTTGATAGGGTCACAACATGATTGCTTATCACATATGAACGGTAGACAACGTTCCTTTTAATGGCACTGCAAAAACATATATCCTCTTCTTTAAAAGACACTGAAAGAAAGTACATACTTGTAGAAAACTAAAAGAACTAAATCTGCTTCAATGTTTATATAATACTGTGTAGGTATTAATAAGTTTGATTGAATTTTTTTTTTACTCACTCAAAAAGCAAGTGAATTATTGAAAAAACAGTTTGAAATGTTACATATTCCTACAAACAGGAAAAGAATAAAGCAAGTGTGCATTAGACTATGGAATTAAACATTTAAATGTTTAAAAGACCTTTTAAAAATACCATAGTATATGAACAAGCCAAAAGACCTACTCAGAGATAAGTCAATTACATGGAAATGGTGCTATGAAAGAATTATAATTTTTAACTTCAGTAATTTAAATGCTAAATGCTCACCACTGATATTTAAAAAAATGGAAACTTGATTTTAGGGTGGGGAGGGCATAATCTTAAACAGGAGTTGTACTCCTTTGGTTCTTTACTTTTTTTGACCCACTACGGAAAGCCCTGGCAGCTTTAATTTTTAACTTTATGTGCAACTCAAAGCACAGGATAGGTTTTTTCCTTGATCAAAAAGACCTGAACAGAAAAGAACTAGAAGCGTTAGAACCTGCAAAAGGAGAATATCCAAAGCTTGCAGCTGAAAACAAACAATATTTATTTTTACGTACTGTGTTGAGAGAAAACGCTGCTCTTTCATTTGAGATTATCTCTGAGGGAGCAAGATAATTTTAACCTAGCATTAAGGTAAAAAAGATCATAAAAAGACGTTTCCAACTCAGGTGGGAACAGAAAGGCAGAATAGGAAATAAATTATTAATTGCAATCAACATGCTCCACCACACTTTATATATCAGTATATATTTATTTTAGTAATGGAGAGAAGTATACGGTAAAAAAAAATATTTGAGCAAGCTTTATAAAAAAATTAGCTCATGTGAAAAACTGCTTATCACTAATAATTTATAAGAAATTAACCATAGCTCAGTATGTACTTGATAACGTCAATGGCTATTAAACGTTACATACATACCTGAGAGCCAGAAACACCAGATGACTGCATATAATACTGTTGGTTTTGTAGTTTTGCATACATGGAATACATTGGGTCTTCATTCATCAATTTGTTATACAAAGAAAGAGCCTCCATTGCTTTAACATTGAGCTCTGAAAGTTCTGAGTGTTTCCTAGAAAACATATTTTACAGCTTATTCTACAATTTAGATAACTTCAGTACAGAACAGAAAATACAGGGAAACTTTCATGACCTGTGATAAGCAACACATTCTTACTGCTTGTGAAGTGATGCCTGATGACTGCCAGAATGTCAAATGGTACAATACTATAAAATGTTATGTGACTAGGGAAAAAAAACCTTGAGACCTTCTCCCAGATGAGAAGCTACTAATAAATACACTTATTTTCTTTGCCAGTATTCACAGAAATGATTAAAATATCATTAAGTAACAACACTGGTATTTCTAAGGATGAATCTTCATTTGAGTCAAAATATTTGACTTATTTTACCTGTCTATGTCTTCCAACTTTTCATCTATGAGAGGTCCCATCTGGTGGCACATTGCTAGAATAGAAAGACATTAAAATACATCGGAGTAATAAAGATTTCCATACTGCAAGTCAGAAAGCAGCTTTAAAAAAAATTATCAGACTGAAATGTGTAGATGCTAGTTCATTTTTTTTTTAAATCATTACTATAATCTATGCCAAAAAAGTTATAGTAACAGAGGTAGCATCATAAACAATTTAAGAATGCGATCCAGCTGAAGTTTTCAGTAGTGGTACAATTTTAAAAGTACATTTTAAAAAGAAAATAAAAATTCAGCAAAACAAAACACATTTAACATCCAGGGAGTGTAAAGCTGAAGCTATTTTGCATAAAAAAGTTCAGGTAAATCTGAAAGGTGATCTCTTCTTCAAGGAAGAAAATTTGCCACTGCAACCTAGATCATGTGCTCAACTAACATTACTACAAAAAGACTATTTAGGAAAACAATGAAGGGGAAAACAGGTTGCAATGATTCAAATCATCTGCACATCAAAGACACTAATAGCACATTGCTATCTCACTATTCAAACCACTAAACATGCAAAAACCAACACAGAAACTTCTCAGAAAAAGAATGGAAAAGCAATAAAATAAACAAAAATGCACCCCCCGCTAACTTTCAGCACAATGGCATGGGGTTCACGTAACTGCCAAGCAAGCCACAGTTAACTAACAGAAAGATGGAGTTTGTCAAATGTAAAATAAACAGACAAGGAAGCTGAAAGGGGATACTACAGTCTAACCCTACTCCAGAATGCAAAATGTGCCCACTTATCCAAGCAATCAACTATTTACTAATCAAGAGATGTGTTTAATCCCAAGAACGACTGAACATTCAAACCGAGAGATGAGACAAAAAGATTAAGCCATCAAAGATGACCTAAATGCATTATAAGCAGTTCTTGAACACTGTCTTCACTCCTAGTTTTCCCAAATTTGAGATGCAGAAGGTCCTGAAAGCCTCTGGGCCATGATGGGTTAAAGGGCATCACTGATGTGTTGTTCCTTGAAGGCAACTGCAGGTGAAAGAGGAGTTGCATGAAAGGCACCCATCTGCTTCTTTGAACCTGGGATCAGTAACATATTGGCAGAAATGCTGGGAAAAGATGTAAAACCTGGTGTAAGTTCTGCCTATTTTTATGTATAACACAGTGTCATAAAAGGCATGACAAGGATTGTTTAGATGTCTGTACGCTAACATGACGACTGCACTGCTGCCAACCACAAATCCTGGGCTCCTGCTACTGTTGGGATGAGCTCTCCAATTTAAAGACATTTGTGACTGGACATCTGGGTGGCAGAAGAAAATGAAGTGTTTTTTTGTCAAATGTTGATCAGCACCTTCCACCACTGGTAGGAACCCAAGATCCAACACACATCTGTAACAAAATTCCCAGAACCTATGCCAAAAAAAACAGCCACCCAAAGCCTACCTGAGCGTAAAGGAAGTACGGTCTTGAATATGGCACTGTAGAACTACACGCAGCCATATGTTTAGCAAGTGCTCTTGTAGGTAGCTGGGGAGCAATCATTTGACTACACTGCAGCTTTCAGATTCTAGAAGCAGTCTCACGGTTTAATATAGAATTCAGCATTGTTCTAATGATCTCACAATGCATTTTGAAAGGACATCCTAATGTAAGCCATATCTGGAGGTTCATTGACAAGCATACCTTTAATTTCTTTGCCTCTGTCCTGGACCCGATATAGGCAATCTGCTTCTTAGACAACAGCCTCTATAACTATATTTGGTACTTGAAAGAACAAAACCATCCATGTTTTTTTTTTACCCCTCTTTAGCTTTAGTGGAACTAGAATACATGCAGACATGACACTGATGTGCAGTTCCTAACACAGGATTCATTTACAGGTATGAATGAGACTGGTGTGGAAAGATGGGAGATATCAAAAAACTTACAAGCTTATGCACTTTTTCCTAATTAACTTCTAGATAGATCTGGAATCTGCCATTTTCTTAAAGTCTAGTCCTATCTGAATCATCAATTTAAGCCAATGTTCTATCTCATAATGGGTAAGTTTCTTTACTTCCTTCTCCAAAGTTCCCTTCCAAAAATTTTGCTGCATCTATCAACCTAGGTAGAATGGCCTATAATGCCTCTTTGAAGAGGAAGTCTGATTAATTTGAGTGTAAAGGACTAGTATAATTTGTAGTGCTCTATAAGGTATTCATTAATATTAAAGTCCTATAGAAATTCGCATACAAGTGAAAGCATGTGGGACACCCACAGGTCTACTCTAAGCCTCAGTAGTATTTCTGCTTCCTCTCATGGAATCTTCCTTACACTCCTTTTGCAACTCATGCTGTACTACTCTATGAAGGAAAAAAAAACCCTGATGAATAAGATTGAATGAAGTATTACTGGGTGTTGAAAAGGAAAAGAATATGGAATATAGTTTACTTGACAGAGGAGAGGGCTTGTTTTAAGTTAAAATTTTGCAGTTTGGTCTCTTAGATGTGGGAAACAGGAAGTGAGAAGATAATTACGGCTCAGGTACTTTCCTCAGGCATGCTTGTGATGTGCACACGAAGCTGAAGTAGTTTCAGCTTAGTTTCAATTTGGTTTGATACAGGTAATTACTAAAGAGGGAAACAACAACAAAAAAAATCCATGAGATTTTCTTACCCTCAAGATGAAGCAATTCTGGGAGGTCTGGCTGGTCATCAGATGGATCTGCACTTTGTAACATCTGCAAGAGTTGGTCCATTTTATCCTAGAACACAATTTGTATAATTAGGGCACATGTGATGTAGGGGGAAGCATTAACACTTTTGGCCTAGTAAATTAAAGCAGCTATTTACAACAGCCATTTGGATCTCTTGGGACTTGGAAACCATCTAGACTAACTTTTTTAAGAAAATACAAATCATACATGCTACTTTACAGGAACGAAGATGCTTGACCAAAGAAAAGCCAAATGATAAAAATTATTAGTAGTAACAAGTGGAACATGCAGAATACCCCTTTATCCCTAAAAGTCCTTCTAAACAGTATTTTTTAAGTAGTTTCTATTTTTCCATTCTAGTTATTACATATGCAATACTACCACCTAGTGGGATTAGTGCAAATGTTTTGACAGAAAACATCGAGAGAGTACTTTAAAAAGAAATGGGTACTTGTGGTGGTGCAGTGACAGTACTTAAAAACTAAATTCACTGAAAAACGACCCTGCATTTTGTAAGTGTATGAGGCCTATCAGCACATGAGCAATGTCATTACTAATATACATGAAAGGGTTATTTTAAGACGATGTTTGGAGGGGTTGCATGGTTGACTTCAGAATAGGGCATCCTTGATTAACCAGTTTAAGTGCAACCTATTTATAAAAATAGCAAAGGGTAGAAAATTAACAGACATAAACTCTTTGAAAAGTATGTCTTGGAGTGAACTATATTGCTTAACCAAACATTACATGTAAATGATTAAAAATCACATTTTAGCTGAGTGCTATCAAATAAATAGCCTTTAACAGGCGAGAGTTACATAGGTTGTATCAAAGTGGAAACTAAAACCATGGTTTTTCCTCCTTAAACCCAGGACAGACAGGAAGAAGCCAAATGAATTACTTCCTTAAAAATTATACTATGGTAATTTTAAAAACAAAACAAGACACTAAAACATAATGCAACGTGGAATCACAGAAGACAAAAGCTGGAAGACACCTCAAGGCAGGCCTGAGATAAGCTATTTCAGCAGATTACAAACTAATATCTCTTGGGAGGAAGAGTATTTGAGGCAGGAGTTAAACAAGACTTTAGGAAGGCAGTGACTGATTTTTCATTTCAAAAAAACAGTGACAGAACCCTAGTTGAGAAAGAACTAGAAGGTCATGAGAGAGAAGGGGAAAAATTCTCAAGAGAAAAATTCTAAGCCCTCTGGAAGGGGGGGGGGGGGGGGGAATAAATAAATAAAAAAAAAGAAAGAGGCAGGGGAAAAACATCCTGGGCTGAGAGTTCCTGGGAACCTTGCAGAATCACTGCGGTGAGATTGTGCAAATCTTACTAAATATTACTTACACAGCAACAAAAAGCTTACAGTTTTCAGAGAAGGAAAGAGATCTTTCAGACTGGGGGAAGACAGTGGTGGTTATACTGGAAATAAATCTAAGACAGCATTCAAGATGAGTATCTCTGAGGTATCCTGAAGTACTTAAAGCAAAACTTGAAAGCAAATGCATCACTCCACACCAAGCTTCTAGTTTGGAGGTGAACAGCTGTACAATCCTGGAGTAGGGCCCTAAATGGAATGCAGTTTCCAAATTCAGTTTCAGAAATTCCTAATAACTTCAAAATACATGAACAAATTAGAATACTGCAGATTTTTTTTTAATTTTAATTAAATCAACTTTCCCTTCCCACTCTCTTTTGATTATGTTCTCTTGATATTTCAAGTACAGGATGAAAGGGTTAAACATCACATATTTAAAGGTACCAGCAGTTGAAAATCAACACTTTTATCATGCTTACTTCATCAATATAAACTGGTTCAGGCTCAGGTTCTATTGTCTCTACTTGAACTTCATCACTGAACTGCACTGTTTTCTTCTCAACTTTCACTGTAAGATAAACAGGCAAATTTTATTTGATAAAATAAAAACGAACAAAACAATGACATAAATGGTTATACAGCTAGCATGTTGCCTAAGTTCTTTGCATTTGAAACATCTACTGTGAAAATTTTAAAAATTAATATTTTGTTGACATGTGAAGGCCAAAAACATCTCCATAGACTTAAACAAATCTGTAAATTGCAAAAAAAAGACAGTAGCTCACACAAGGTCAATAGAAACACATTTTAGCAGTAAATGTCTTTATCGTAGTCTCCCTGCACTTAACATACTTATTCATAAGTCATCAAGAAAACAGGGTAAGAGAGGCTGATTGGAAGAAATAGGGCTAATGAGTCAGATTTCAGAGAAAACTGGTAAAATCATCTATGACAAACCAGAGCCTTCTTTTGTCCAGAGCAAAAGTATAGAATCAAAAGTTCTCAAATTTTGCTATCCTTTCTCCATTAAATAGTACCCGCAAAAGCTTCTCACTCTTCTGTAGTGGAGGCCACAACAAAAAAACCTGCCAAATACTACTCTTATCACACTACTCTTATCAGTTAGTCTTAACATAGAACAGATGACTCCTACGGCATGTAATTCTGCTGACCTTCTCATACCTTTAGCACACTCATATTGAGATCATGGGAGACTGATCTTGCAAACCCATCAGGTTTACAGAAATCAGTTCTAGAATCTTAGAACCTTGTCTAATATTTAATATTTTTATTAAATATTTAGAGTAGGTTAGACTGATAAATAGATACAAGATAACCAGTATGCAGAAAAAAAAGCTCCTTCCATTATGCACACATACATACCTACAGTATGTAGGTTTCTTGAATTGTTTGAACAGTGGTAATCTGTCTCTGACTCCTATCTGCCATGGGGTCTTCAGTTTTTCCTTGATTAGATATGTACCATTGCAACCAGGCAAAAAGGCAATTTGGAAAAAACCTGCTGCTGCATTTATCTAGGTGTCAATGGAGTTATTAAATGAGTCTTAAAGAAGCTACTGATAAAGCCAGCAGCATACAGCACCATATTTTTCAGCAGATGCCAGCTTGGGCAACCTTGGTCTGACACAAAGATATGACTGTTGTTTGTGAGAGCACAGCAAGGGCTGCTCAGTTTTACTTCAAGCATCACATTAACTTGCAACTGAACTCTATCACAGGGGAAAGGAAATAGGGAAAGTAAATCACGACAGAAATATCTCTTGGGCCATGGTAAAGCTTAACATACATACATAAATGTAATGTTACTTACTCATTTCTGGCTCAGCAGAAAGATCAGCTGTTACAAAATTAGATGGAAACAATCCTATACCCTGATGAGTTTCACCTTTCCACCAATTTGGATCACTAAAGATAAAAAAATAATTTAAAATCCCATACTCACATGGAGTTTTCCTAAGAATTACACCATACAAGGGATTTATATTACTTGTACATAAATACAATTTTTATATACACAGAAATAGTTGTACAAGAATCTTCATGCAACTACATTTGTATGTAAAAATTTTAGGAGATAACTAAATAAAGTATTTAATATGTAAATATATTTTATTGCTATTGTATTCCAATGTATGCTTCTACATAGAATATATGATTATTCCCAATTGATTTTTACAGTCTAATACACTTCCAGTAGGCATTCTATGTAAATTACCTGTCATCAAGGATAGTTATAAGTTCTCCAGCTTTAAAAGTTAATTCGTTGTCTTCAGCAGCCTCAAAATCATAGATTGCACGAACCTTTCGGCCCTCATGTTTGTGATTTGTTAAAAGGCTTGAGGTGCTCGGATACAAACTGGAAAGTGTTGTTTGCTGTTGCCTTTGTTCTTTTAGTGACAGTTCAATAGCTACAAAAGAAGAGTTATTCACATGAAAATTCCCTGTAAAAATGGATTAAATTATATGAAAATTTAACTCTGTGAAAACTTCTAGTATAATTCCATTCCTGTTGCATCATAATCAACTTCTGCCTTTCACTTAGAAATAATGGTAAAAAAACCAAAAAGATGTTTTACAACTAGAGAGCACAATTCTGCCCATACATTTACTGAGGCTTTCAACACAGACAGGATGAATAAATAGCACTTAAGCACAAACAGGATAACTCAGTGAAGTCATGCATTTTTTATTATTATATTATTGCTATTACCTTGAACTGATGTAAAGTATTTACGTTCTTACTAGCATATACATGATGTTGAACTTTTCCAGATAGCTTGAAACATTAAAAAGATACAGCTGTTCAGGTTCACACAGTTTCTCTGCTAGATCAGGAGTCTTTAGCCTGGATTCACAGAATCAGAGAATCGCACAGATTGGTGGAGATTGGAAGACCCCTCTGGAGGTCATCTTGTCCAATCCCCTACACAAGCGGGGTCACCTAGAGCTGGCTGCCCAGGACTATGTCTAGACAGTTTTGAATATCTCCAAGGATGGAGACTCCACAACCTCCCTGGGCAACCCGTGCCAGTGCTCAGTCATCCTCACAGTAAAAAAGTGCCTCCTTAATTCATAATTAAGAGAAATATTTTTGCTTAGACAAGCAAAATTTTGTCTATTCCTTTTCTCCCCTGTGGTGGGTTGACCTTGGCCGGACGCCAGGTGCCCAGCAAAGCCATTCTATCACTCCCCTCTCCTCAGCTGGACAGGGGAGAGAAAATATAACAAAGGGCTTGTGGGTCGAGATAAGGACAGGAGAGATCACTCACCAATTACCATCATGGGCAAAACAGACTCAACTTGGGGAAAATTAACTCAATTTATTACTGATCAGCCAGAGTAGGGTAATGAGAAATAAACCCAAATCTCAGAACACCTTCCCTCCACCCCTCCCTTCTTCTCAGGCACAACTTCACTCCTGAATTCTCCACCTACCCCCCAGCGGTGCAGGGGGACAGGGAATGGGGTTTACGGTCAGTTCATCACATGTTATCTCTGCCGCTTCATCCTCCTCAGAGGCAGGACTCATCACACTCTTTCCCTGCTCCAATGTGGGGTCCCTCCCATGGGAGACAGTCCTCCATGAACTTCTCCAACGTGGGTCCTTCCCATGGGCTGCAGTTCTACATGAACTGCTCCAGCATGGGTCCCTTCCACAGGGTGCAGTCCTTCAGGAGCACACTGCTCCAGCATGGGTCTGCCACTGGGTCACAAGTCCTGCCAGAAAACCTGCTCCAGTGTGGGCTCCTCTTTCCACAGATCCACAGGTCCTGCCAGGAGTCTGCTCCAGCACGGGCTTCCCACAGGGTCACAGCCTCCTTCGGGAACCCACCTGCTCCAGCGTGGGGTCCTCCCTGGGCTGCAGGTGGATATCTGCTCCACTGTGGACCTCCCTGGGCTGCAGGGGGACAGCCTGCCTCACCATGGTCTTCCCCACGGGCTGCAGGGGAATCTCTGCTCCGGTGCCTGGAGCACCTCCTCCCCCTCCTTCTTCACTGACCTTGGCGTCTGCAGGGTTGTTTCTCTCACATGTTCTCACTCCTCTCTCCGGCTGCCGTTTCTGTATACCCCACAACTTTTTTTCCTTCTTAAATATGTTATCACAGAGTCGCTACCACTATCACTGATTGGCTTGGCCTTGGCCGGCAGCAGGTCCGTCTTAGAGCTGGCTGGCACTGGCTGTCAGACACAGGGGAAGCTTCCAGCAGCTTCTCACTGAAGCCACCCCTGTAATCTCCACCCCCCCTGCCGCTACCAAACCTTGCCACACAAACCCAATACATCCCCCTATCATTCCTTGAATAATTTTACATTTCTTGGTCATTTTCAATTAAACTTGACTGAGCAGAAAGATTTCACTCATATTAAACTCCTCCAAGTTTGTGAAAAGAATGATCATGTTTAAGAGGGGACAGAGCTGGACACAAAAAAACAAGAGAACTTTAGAGAACCCATGCAGAATATGAACCTTTGAGACACAGATCCCTTTAGAAGTAGACTTTGTTGGGTCAACTGTTGAAGAAACCATTAGTAACATATAAAGATGGGCTAATGGCGATTTAAATAAATCAATGTTATAATAGATAATGGATAAACAAAAAAAAAATTCTATCAAAGATGAGAAACTGCAAACATCCACCAACTACTAGTGCAAGAACTTCACTTTTACAGTGAATAGTCAGTTACAACTTTAAGCCCAAAGCCATACTACATAGAAGAGCTAACATTTGATGCCTTTACATTGCTGAAGCTTCACCTCAAAAAACAGTGTCTAGACCATAAAAATCAAACCACTCTAAGAATAACTCTTCACATGTCTGGTATAGGATCATTAAATGACCTTTAAATATGCTTTAGTGTAACAGTAAATCAGAAGAAACCATCCTAGTTTTATTCACTGGGACTGCAGTGAGATATTTAACAGCCACTTAGGCTTACAGCAATCAAAGATCTAAAGTATACTACAGAAGCAGTATTCAAAAGAATAAAAGTTTAAAGTAGTATACTCAAAATACTTCACGTACAACTTATATTACAATCCTTATTTTCTCCCTCCATCAAATGTTTAAATTGCAAATGAATGTGCTTCACTTGCCCCAGGAAGAGGGAAAATCCAACTGCAGTACTTGTATCAAACATTTCCATAGTGGAGCATGTCCTTAACATAAGATTTTGCAGATTTTTTACTGTGTCGTTTCCATTTGGCAAGGGAAAAAAAGTAAAAATCAGCAATTTTTCACATTTTTTACCCAAAGAATAGTTTTAATTTCTAACCCTTCAGGAATGGTACAAAAAGAAAGGAATAGTAATCATAACCACAGTCCATAAATATATTATTCACATAGAGGAAGGAAGAAAAGCATTTGTTCCTGCTTTATTTGATATTTACCAATATTTTCATCAGGTCAGCATGTAAATGTACTCACCTTTAGCTAAATCCTCCTCTTCCTTTTTATTGGCTGCTGTACCAGGATCTTTGGCAACTAGAGCGGGACTTGCTTTTGCCTGTTCAGCAGCCTAGCCAAAAGTGAAAGATGTAAAAATGAAATCAAACAAGAAACTGACAATTCATTAAGCTCACCATTTTGATTTGTATTCATCTGCAATATAAAAATCTAAAGTAAAGCAGAGCATTTCACCCCTCAAAGGAATGTTTTATTAAGACAAGAGAGATTTCACTTTGTTTGCCAAATATGTTACAGAATTCAAAACTACAACTGTAAAATACAGAACTGAGGATAGCAAGAATTTGTTTTACCCTTTAAGAACAACCACAAAATTTAATATACCTGTGAACCAATAGCTGGAAAAGTAACTCCTTGCTCCTTAAGATTTTTTATCATAGCAGATATTAAACTAAGCTGTGGGTCATTCTTGAATTCATCAGTCCATTCCACCATAAGGGCTTTCAGCTTTTCACAAACTTTTGGATGACCCTGCAAGAACAGTCAAAACTAGTTAAATAATGTAGGAATCTGTTCTTAATTCCTTAATTTAAAATAATTTCATGTTACTGTCAATATAAACTATATAGACACTTTATTTTTAAGTCAAGTGTATGAGTGAGGGATATTTTTATTAGAAAGGGAGAATAGTACACCAGCATTTCATTTGTACTAGTACAATAGGTACTAGACCCAAAATAAAGTAAAACAAGGTTATATAAAAGCCCTGTATTATCTCCATTTGCCTACCTCTGTATTTAGTGTTTCTTTGCTGTAATTTAACATGAAAATGAATTTGTACATTTGTAAATTAGCAAACGACACCCCACGTCCCCCAAACAGAATACATAAGTAACTCTAGGGTGAAGTGGCATTCAGGAAGTTCTTTCTCACAGCCACAGTCTTCCCAGTAATCTTGTATCCTTCCCCCTGCCACCAGATTTTCAGTCTTCCAGAAGCAGATTCCATTCCACTTTCAGATTACCTCAATTCTCTGTCTGATTTCACTTTTCTATGAATTGTATAAATCAACGCAATACATTACCTTATTCAACACATTGCTTACTTCACTGGCAAAATCTCTTGAACAGACTTCTAAATGAAAGATTTTACCACAGTTTGAAACACATGCTCCTAGAAGCTAAAGAAAGAAAGATTAAAACTCAGAGAAGATTTTTTGCAATATAACTTTTCAGGAAGGAAAAGCACTACATTAAAAAGAACCTACTGTTAATGCTTGCATAGCAACATGGGGATCTTTATGGTTCACTCTCTTCATAATAGAACGGAGACAGTCCTTAGGCCTAAAAACACAAGATAGATTTTAAAAAATGTGATGGAATGAACATTTCCTATTGCACACATGACAATGCATGACAATGCTAACAGACAGCAAGCTCTCCTAAACACATTCATTAAATTATTTAGTAGCTTATAAGTGCAACATCAAAAAAAAAAAAAAAATTAACACCATTAACAGTTGTAGCCACTTCTATCTGTAGGATTGCTAGCTTGCTTAGTTATCAAAACCTCCCAGTAAGTTACATTACCTTTGTAGTTAGAGATTACTGTAAATACTCCAGAAATGCACAAAATCCCTTACAATTAGAGAACTTAATTCTCTGTAGTCCATGCACCTACTCCTCTGTATTTCACATACATATGTAACAACATTTGCTTACATACTGATTACCAACACCCTTTTGCTAGTTTTTTTTTTACATTACCACCACTACATTCCTCAGAGTCTCTTTTAATCTACCGAATAACATTTATAAAGAAGATATGCAATGAACCAACAAGTGCTAAAAAGTTTTTAGACATTCTATATCAAAGTTTCAAAACAATTAAATACAGAATTCAAGTTTTACTTATGCTGTGGTAGATAGAAATAATATGAAAAGGAAATTTAAGGAAGAATTTGAACAGAAGTTTCAGACACAGTTTTGCATATTAAAATCTGTGTGACTTTCTGTTATTTTGTTCTGTTTTTAAACATGGTGGAAGGCTGAGTGAGGCTGGGATAGGAATTATCATGGGCGTACAAGCATTATCTGTTTAATAGCCCTGAAAAGATAACCCTGAAAGAGGGCAAGTAGGGAAAGAAGAAAAGAGAAGGTAAATTTAAACTAAGAGATTTTATGCATTTCTGGAGTATTTATAGTAACTTTTTTTTTTTGGAAGCAAAATTATTTTTCTATTGAACTGATATCCAAGAACTAACATGAAACTTAGGTATAAGTTACACCACTGCTTGGCTATACTATATTTGGCAGTGTCTACATTTTACAGAAATGTCCACCTCATGTTTAGTAGTACTAATTATAGAAAATGCTGTCACACAGCAAGAGTACATATCACTCAGTGTATACCTTCATATAACCAATTATTACAAATGAAGGCTATAAGGCAAGCACTGCCTTTTACCTTTTAATTATCCAAGACTTCTCATATGTTTGTTCACTTTAATTGAGAAAGAATACATGCTAAAATTTTCAGAAATAACTTCTTTTTTTAACTATTAATTTATGAGTAGGACTATCAATGTGATATGAGCACAAGCACAAAAAAGTGCATGTCCATTAATTGTTAAGCCAGTATTTATAAAGGCAGGGTGCAGGATCAAGAGCTTAGCAGTTCAGGAACACGACCATTAGCCTAAAATTTTTTTATTGAGGAATCCAAAGTCTTATTAAAAAGTAATAAAGTAACAAGAAAGCCTCAAGCCAAATGAACTTCCACATGTGTCAAGAACAATTTTGAAAAGGTTAAAAAAAAAACCAACAAAAAACAAACCCCACAAGAAACCCCTCAGTAATTCATAAAAATGCCTTTAAAAAAATTTTTAAAAATCTACTTGCTCATATATTTAACAGAAGCAATCAATATTTGCATGTTAATGTTTCAACAAGCTCAAATGTTTAAAAAAGTCTTTTGATTACATCTACACCAAAAAATAAATACAGGATTACCAATGTTTAGTCACAAAGACCAAGAATCCTTATTCTAGACAGAACTGTAATCCTTGTTTTTACTTCAAATTAATTCATCATACAATTTAGTTTGTAAATTATGAGAAGCACTATGCAGAAATCAGAGGGAAGGCACACACCCCATGAGAACAGAATTTTCTCTGTTTATTAGGCATCTCTCCAGACTGTGCTATACAAATATTGGGCCGCAGTTCTGCTCCAATGATTCTACAATCAAAATTTCAGAGGCAGCACAGTAAGTGGGAATAACAAATCAGTAGGGGGAAAATAGGGCAAGATACAATTGAAGCTATGGTACTATATACTAATATATCCAGAAAACATTCAAAATAAATTTCAGTTTTAGAGAGTAAAAAAAAAAAAAAAAAAAAAAGTATCGTATTTTATTTAACAAAGACAAAATTAACAGCAATTGGAATCTAAAATACTACTTGCATAAAACATTTCATATATTTTCAGGAATTTATTATTCATGTACAGATATACAGTCTAAGGTAGCTGACTGTGGGGCTTGTCAAGACTACATAGGTGACTCAATTTTCCTCCTTGCTCCTTTTAGAAATAAGCTAGTCAAAGAGCTTCCTGGTCAGCCTGTTAGACATACACTGAGATGACTATGTAAAATGCTATTGAGATGGGTAACTTGAGGGGAAAAAAAAAAATATATAAGGTAGTTTGGAAGACTATCAAGTAAGCAATTTTACTGTTCTCTCTTGTATGAACAGGCACACAAACAACCAAAGAAGAATCAGCTTACCAGAATACTGACTCACTGAGGCAGTGATTAATCCATAAGGAATCAGGACAAAGGTAGGCAAGCAGCAATGTAGACAAACCATTTCTCAATGACAATTTTTCAATAGCCACCCCCAATAGAGAGTGCTGCAATGAGCATTTCTATTTTCTCAACCATTGGTGCATTCTCCCAGTCACTGACTTAATTTTTTTTCAGCTGTCATTTTTATTAAGTAACTTTTCTGGAGAAAAAACGAAGTTGTGATAGTTTCAGATGTAAAGACTGATATGTCTCATTAAGTTAATACAAAAGGTACAACCATCTCAAAGCCAAATGCAAACAGAATTAGACTTAGGAACTGTTTAGCACTGAACTGACTGAGGAAAGGGGGGGTGCTTCATGCTAAAATATACCATATGTGGCCTTTAATTTTCCCTTTTATTCTGCTTAGTACATCATTCAAATTTTATAACGTTATTTTACTCAGAGCTGATAAACTATAGATTCAGTTGTGTAAGCATTTTCATTGCAGAAAACCAACACTATGCAAAAATCTATACCTTTCCTGTAGTCAGATGATTTAAAATGCCAGTCAAATATGATAAAAGCTTCTAAAATAAACAAGTTTTCAATAATGCTGTATAAAAACAGCAAAAAAGATTGCCTCTAATGGTAAAATCTTTGGTTTATTCATGTTTCCATGTTGAAAAGGCAGCTTGCTCACTGAACTACCAATATTCCCCAAAAAAGGGGTGCAAACAATGTAATATGCAACTGCTGAGCCGTACGAGTTCCTAAACAAATTCAGAGATTAAAAAAATGTGTTGATTGTCTCATAGACAAATTTTAGATCATCTTAAGAACCTGGTATGCAAAACATGCAGGAAGTATCAAGTCAATTCCTCCTTACATATGGCAATACTTTATATATGCTATTGTAAACAGGCATGTTACTAAAAATATTACTGAATTTACTGCCTTTCCAGTGTTTTCTATGAAAATTCTGGCATCAACTCTAATAAATTAGATTTTGAAATTCACAAAAAAAAAAAAGAGAGACTAGTCAAAGAGAGAGATTCAGTGGAATTCTAACTTGCTAAAACCTGTTTTAGTTGGTTGGATTAAGGGAAGAAAGGTAAAATTTTTAGCTATTGGTGATTCTCTGTAACCATGGTATTGCAATGTAAAAATTAACAGTAGCAATTCTGTTCCTGAATCGTAGCATAAAGTTTCCAACAATTAGTCTGAATACAAACAATTTGTTGGCAGACTTAATTAATTGAGACAATGTGCCATGTAACACCGTGGGACAAAAAACTGCCACTTAATGAAGAACAGTCCTTCTAGTCTACTGTGGCTTCAGGTGTAGGATGATCTACATCTAAAAAGCTGCAGGCATGCAATGGAGCTTACAGACTGGTACAAAGAAAACCCATAAATCAGAGATTTTATAATCTAAATTTCTGCCAAGAATAGTAACAGACAGCTTGTATTGGACCAGAATTGGTTAAAAGATTAAAGCAGATCCCAGTTAAGAAGACTAGCATCCTTGCCACAGAAACTTAAACTGCATGAGAATTTCAAACAATGTAGCATATCTGATTTAAACCTCTTAATGGGGAACTTTGTCTTGCTTTACCTTGCTATGGCATGACATAATCCATCAAAACAAAGGAAACCCACTATCAGCAAGTTTTAACAGAATCTGAATTTAAGCAGTGAGTCAGCTGGCAGCCTCTTACAAGCAGGGTAAATATACAAAGATTAAAGTCACAGCCAGGATAAAACCACTGTTTTATTAAAAAAACAAAAACAAAAAACCCCACCCAAAACCACAAACACAAAAAAACAAAAGCAAACAAACAATAACCATAAATCATAACAGAAATTCTAGCTGTCCCAGAGAAATTTAGCTGCACATTACCAGAAGATGCCAAGCAGCTGTCTCTTGCAGCTACATATATTTGAGCACTGTTCAGGCTAGGTTGCTGTGAGACTAAATCTTGCCTGTGGAAATGCTTTCAGTGATTAAATAGAATACTGAAGCCTTAATAATATAGTTATTGATACAGGCTCAGCATCAACATGCACAAGAAGCAGTTTTACACATACAGACTAATATGAAACATTATTAACAACCTGCCAGCTGTTATTTTAACTACAGTTATACACAACAGTACAAAAGTCTCAATATGTGTGAGAGACTGAAAGAGTTAATGCCTCAAACATTGTGGTGGGGCAAGTTCTGCTTAAAGACAAACCCTGCACAGCAAGGAACCAAGGTGAAAAGCCCATCAGCTCAGACATCAGCAACAGGAGGGGGAGGGCGTGCTGGAGGGTGCGCAGCTCCCTGTTCTGATAAGCTGTTCTGATACAAAGATCAAACAATGGCCACGTCTGCAAGGAAGGAGAAGTTACTCCCCAAACTACCCCCAAGCCCAAAGGCTCACAAACTGTTCATTAACCTGACGAGTTCGGGTGCGTGCCCGAAGGAGGGGCAAGGATGATAAAAGGACACAAACTGAAGCCCCGGGTGTGCAAGCCCACCGGGACTGGACCCCTCAGCTGACTGGACACCTCAGCTGACTGAACCAACGCTGGACCCAGAAACGGTGAAATCTTTCTCTCTTCCTTTTTCTCTCTCTGTCTTCTTCTCTCTTTCCTTTTCCTTTTCCACAATCCCTACACCTCATCCGTTTCAAGATATAAACCATTGACCAAGTCTGAGACTAAGAGTAGATCCAGCCGCCCCTAGACCCTTCTCTGAGGAGGAGTCTGGAAAGCAAGGGGGTCTGCTCTGAACCTCGTGACTCAACAGGAGGGATCTCCTTATTCCCTGTATCGATGTATATGGTTACACAGTTTACAGAAGTAGTCTTATACCAATTCCTGTTGTGAGAAACCCTGCCACCTACTACCACACCTCCCCAGTTCAGTTTGCTTCTGTCATGAATAAAATCTTTAACTGATCGTTTGGTGTCCTTTCACCTTAAATTAGCCTGAGGGAATTTTGAATTAAACATGACTCCCTGGTCTGTCCAGTCTGGGTCCTGACAATATGCCATGCTATTTATAAGTACTCCTCTAGAGACCATCTCTAATCCCAAAGAATAAGCTTATTTGCAAACCTGTCCTTTGGAACAAAAGTCCCAGGTGGAAATTTGCTGTCCGGCATCTCATACTGTTTCCTGCAGTTTTACAAGGCAATCCAAGTTGTTCTCAGAGAAGACTTCCACTAAACAGCAGCAATGGCAAAACTCTCTTTTTGAGGCTATTCCTTACCTGAATTGTTACAGGGAATGCTTGGAGAAGATGTATTTAAAACATTTCCAAAGCCTAATACTACACTGAATATAAACACTATAGATACACCAAAATAATGTCTTTAAACTATTTTTTATTTGCTCACTCAAATTATACTTTAACTTTTCATGTCCAAAAAAGGAGTCCATGCATAAATTCTATGAGAGAGCTCAGTAAAGAATCAATAATGGAAGCATTAGCAGCCCATATTAAGATGTGTTTAATTTAATATCACATTTTCAAAACGTACATTTATCAAAGCCCTGATATCAGGGAATAGCTTCTCAAAACAAGGGGAAGAAACAGAACCTCGTTGCTTTCTGTGACAAAGACACTGGTGGTCTCGTGGTGAAGACAAGGGAAAGGCAGCAGATGCTTTATACCTTGGTTTTAGCAAAGTTTCGACATAGAGTTAAAGCACCTTATCACTCAACTGGTGAAATATGGGCTGGATAAAAGGATGATAAGGTGGGTGGAAAATGGGCTGGCCTCCTAAGCTGAAAGAGTTGTCACCAGTGGTACAAATTCCAGCTAGTGGGCAGCAACTAGTGGGGTCCCTCAGGGATCTCTGCTGGTACCAACACTGCTAAATGTCATCACTAATAACCTGAATGGTGGGAGGCAGTGCACTCTCAGCAACTTTACTGACAACAGCAAATTGGCAGGGAGCAATCAATACACTGGAGGGCAGGGCTACTATTCAGAGGGACCTGGACAGGCTGGAGAAATGGGCAGACTGCAACTTAGTGAAGTTCAGCAAGAGCAAGGGCAAGGTATTGCATTTCAGATGGTCTGCACCAGCAAAGGCCAGGAGCTGACAACCTAAAAAGCAGCTCCACAGGAAAGGATCTGCAGGTCCTACTGGGTGACAGGTCTCAGCAGTGCAGCCTGGCAGCAAAGACAACCAACCGCATTCTGGGTCAAACAAGTGGTCAGCACAGCCAACAGGGCCAGGGAAGTAAGTGATCCTTCCCCTCCGTTCTGTCTTGTAAGATTGCATCTGGAATACTTTGCCCAGTTTGGGGCTCCCCTGTGCAAAAAGGATATTGATGCACTGCAGTAAGTCCAATGGAGGGCTCCCAGGATAGTCAGAGGAGAGACACGTACAAGGAGAGATGGAGAGCGGCTTTCAGTTTTGAGAAGAGCGGACTACAAGGGGACCTTACTGCTTTCTACAACTAATTAATCAGAGAATACATAGAAGACACAGCCAGACTCTTTCTTAGAACTGCACAGGCACAGGACAAGATGTAACAGACAAGTTGGAACAGGGCAAATTGTAATCAGATTGCAGGATTATTTATTTATTTATTTACTTACTTACTTACTGTGAGGGTAGTTAAATACTGAAACATGCTGCCCATAGAGGTTGTGGAAACTCTGACCTTGGAGACATTCAAGATTTGACACGGTCCTGAGCAACCTGATCTAATTAGACCTGTTTCGGGCTGGGGAGTTGGACTAAATGACCTCTGGAAGTCAATTCCAACCTAGATTATGATACTGTAAGAAAAATACCTCATGAAGTCTTCTGGGTTTACAGTGACACTGCTAAAACGTACCAGTTTATTTATTCTGTTACATTGGTGAAAAGCTGCTGTACACAAGTCCTAATTTTAACAGGTCGGCTAGTATCTCCAAAGGAAGAATTGCAAAATACTTGAGCAGAAAATCCATACATTTTTCTTTTACTTGTAATAAACTTAACTTAAATGGAGCTGTTGCAAAAGTCTATACAAGATAACAAAAATTTCATTCCTCTTATCTAAGACTGCAATAACAAAAATTAACAAAGTTTGGGGAGGAAATTTCTGAAGTCACTTACCCTGTGCGTGACTGTCCAACTTTATCACAGATGTCTAAGATCAGGCCCCAGTCCTCTGCAGTGTTCATCTCACTGGTTGCTTTCTCTGATGAATAAAGTGTAAGTAAATGAAAATACAAATTAAAAAAAAAGATAAAAGAATTTAACAAAATTGTCAACAAAAATGTTGCAGTATTACCTCTTCGTATATTGCTAAATGTATGACAAATCCCTATATTTAATAAATTCATATATTAAAACTGTGATACCTAATTCTTTTTAATTTTTGAATGTTCACTTGTGGCCATGAATTTAAACTCATAAGCAAATACATGTTTTGGGGTTGTTTTCCCACATAATAAAGATATACCCAGAATATGACAGCTACCAGCAGATTTTTTTTTCCATTTCAAACTGTGAAGTTAATACGGATATGAATACCCAAAGCATTAGTTCACTGTTTGCAGTCAGATACAGCTGCATTTACCACTTCCTCAGACACTAAACTGCTGTGTCTTGCACTTCCTTTCTATGTATTACAACTCAGCAAGGAAAATTCAACAATTCATTAATAATCACTCAACTTTTATCTCCCCATTCTCACCTCTGATTTGGATGATATATTCCACCATCTCTTTTCAGCTATAGAGACTGCTAAACCAAAACTAATCTGATAGAAGCCATTGGGACTCTTTCTTCCAAATCTTTTGAATTAGGACAAGAGTCCCTGCTGAAGAGTGAAGAAATAGAGAATGCAGGTGGAGAAGAAATTGATTCCACTTCAGGAAAAAAAAAAAAAAAGAAAAAAAAAAAAATAGAGACTCCCTCCCTATTTCTCCCCCAGAAAAGCTTAGGTACACAAAGGATAACAATAAATAAAAGTGTTAATGGAAACTGAGCCTTACACTGCAGCTGAATGGGAGATTATCTAAACACTGTTAGATCAGATCAGGGCTGGAGAGCACAAGGGAATGCACAAGCAGTTCTATTATTCACCAAACAGAAGGGGAATGGGCACAGAATAGTAAACAAACTTTGTTTCCTATCCCTGCTTCATCTAATATTCACCTCTTAATCTACAAAACACAAAATACACCTCAGCAATGGATACCATCCCTTGAAGAATGTCTCAGACTACTTAGTTTTATGAAAGGAAGCAAAGATTTTCTATAAAAACTTATATGCCAGGAAAGATTCATTATCCATATTATCATTTGCAAGACTGCAAAGAAGAGAAAGACAAAGCAAAACATTTAATCTCCATATATTACAATGAATTATTCATCCCAAAGTTGATGGCTTGTCTTTATGAATTGAGTTTCTCTGTCCTACAAATTGAAGTCAGGTTACAGTTAATTAGTTTCTTAATTCAGAACCAAAATGCAGAAAAGCAAAGCTCTATGGTTATGTGCTCTCAAAGTATTTCTGAGGAAAAAAAAAACCAAACCACAAACGCTGCCATATAGAACTAGAATGATAACACATCAGTTGTACTGCCTGATGCAAGGAGAACAGGAAAGCAGTATAGGGAAATCCTAAATGGAAGTTAGTTACAATTCCATATGTTCTCTCAGGTAAAGTAAAGGAGCACTGCCTTTTCTCTCTAAACTGAAGCAGAAAACTTATTTGATTACAAAAAGCAGTCATAATCAACAAAAATATGAAAAATTCTGGGTAGACACCATGCTAGCATCTAGCACTAAGATATACCAGCTGATCAACCAACCACTTTATTTTTCTTTCATCTACTATTGTTCCAAATCATGCTTAGGACTAGTATAGCTAACAATCAGAGAAATTCTTGATTTTTAAATCTTGCTCATAAAGGAAACATGTCAACTGTGAAGCAAAAATTGAGAGGAACACCATAACGGCAGAATCCACTCAGCATGCCAGTTAAAAATGCCAAAACATGACAACAGAGCAATGAGACTGTACTCTGCTTATATCAATTAACATTGTTTCATTACCCCAGAATTTTTGGTTTTTAGTTGAGGATACTTGAAAAATACAAGCAAATGAGATAGGGGGAAAAAAAGGCAAGTAAAACCCCATAGCAGAACCATGCATTATTCTTCTCCTGCTTGTTACTTATCACTTTAATATAGCCAGCTCTCAGTCATCTGTAGGCAGAATACTTGTGCCACACATGGTAAGACACCTAAACTGAATGCCTTGCACAGAGCCATCACAGGCCAAGACAACCTTCTGTAATCAAAGGCCATGAGCACAGCACCTATACTGCTACCAAAGCCTGCCTCAAGTCTGAGGCATCGTAACTGCTTTTTTGAAACATGGAGCGTAAGCGGAGTTGCACCTGAGCTTAACGTGTGCCTACACAACATTCCCAAAACTGAAAACAGCTGATAAGCACAGTCCAGAGACACACAAAACAGACCACATGGAGGCAGGTTAGTTCCAGGACTCCACTGTTTCTGTTCATTGCCAGTTCTGCTGGAGCTGGACCAGCTCCAGTCAAAGTGTGTCTGCACAGTGCTCTCCAGAGCCTTAGGTTCCCACCAGGCTCAGAGCTCACATGCAGCCTCACAAACCCATGCTGCTCGCTCATGCCTAATGCTGTATTTCAGTTAGCACATCCTTCAGCAGTCAGAGCTGAGAAATCCAATGGAACAAACTTCGACCTTTTCCATTATTTTACATAACAGTTGTCTGCACTTTGGGCAACAATTCATCCTTCTTTCCTCACAATGTCATCAGAGAGAAATGACATGGCAATCGGTTATGTCTTTTACAAACTAAAAAGTAAAACAGTGCATGCTTAAGGTTTAAAAATAATGAATGGTGTTTTATGGTAATTTAAATAGTCTGGCTAAAACTAAAAATAAGATGGTGACTGATGAAATCCCTGATCCATATCAACCACACCAATTACAACCTTCATTTTAATTCTCAGTAAGAATATTTTGCAAATTTTTCCACAAGTACAATTATAAGTTTTCTATCACAGCTACACTCCTTCTTGGAAGTTGAACTTAGTCCTGTATAAAAACTGCCATTTGTTTGCAACACCTTCCCCCCCTTGTTAGTCAGGATATTTTCTCCACCAACAAACACTAGATAGTTTCTTACTAAATTTCAGTCTGAAACCCAGTTTCATTGTGTACTTTCTGTCTTCTGTAGTAACAAGCATCCATTAATTCCCTTGGATAATAAAATTAATTGTAAGACATGAGAAAAAACATTTTGCCTCTAGACTTTTAGTTAAATTCTGTCTTAAACAATGGCAGTTAAAAGTTAACGGCATACTGTGAATGTTAGCAGCACACTATCTGACACTATCCACAAAAAAGGCCGCTAACTCTGTCAGAGCATTAGCAAGTAACTATCACCTTTCACCACTCTGGGAACAGGAGCAACAAAGATGCTTTGACAAAATTCCTGTGTTGCATCAGTGTTTTATAGACAAAATTATGACTTAAAGCTACTTAAGTTAAATTACTTGCACTACTATCACTTAAAATCCATGAATCCTCCCCTTCTAATGTGAGGCACACATTCACAGCCAAAAAAACCTTAATATACATTCAGTATTTGCTTAACCTCACCAATAGCTGGCACCCGACCAGCCTTCAGGTACAGCTGACATGTCACTATCAGCCTCTATCTTAGTACCAACAGGGACTCCAATAGGGAGGGAAAAGCAGACATTTGTATTTAAAGTCTTTGGATAGGTTAGCACAGGATATAGAAGATAACTTAAACTAGAAATGTTCTTCATCTTCCATCTCTGATCAAAAATAATTCTGCCACAGCAATATTAATGTTTACTTCAGACCCTATCCCGCCACCTCATCATTGCTACAAAATCTTATTCAACTTAGTGAATGCCAAGCCAGGATCAGATAACATTTCGGACTTCACTAAAACAACTTTTAAAGACAGTGCTAGCTCCTTCATGAAATCTGTGTTCTTTAAAACTTATTAATGCTGTGTCAAACACAAAGGAAAACAGGACTATGTGACACAGATGTATACATGATTGAACTTTGTCTCTAGTTTTCCGAAACAGCGCTCTCCCATAAAGCTCTATCACTCAAATTCAAGGTATTGTTTTCCTAGTGCAAGCAAGGCCTACAAGTTAATGTAGGAACTTTAACCAGTGCAAGACTATAACATCTTGCATTGCCTCAGATTGTAATTAGTGGTTTTTAAATTTTAGAACCACTTGTTTTATTTTCCTTTTTTTTTTTTCCCATTACAGGTTTTCAACTTTCACCTTTAATTTTCTAGGAGTTATTTAAAGTTATTTTCTTACCATTAATTCCACAAAGACAGACATGCAAAGTGGTAAGCACCATAGTTTCAGTCAAAAAGAATACTTAGGACTATGGCTTCTTTGGACAACAATAATAACAAGGATTCTGCACAAACTGAGAATACCTTTATGAGTAACTTCAACAATTTATTTAATTACTAAAACAAAAGCAAGACACACAAAACCAATATATCACATTTTTCACCCACTTTGCAAGGCACAGAGTGTGGGATCACTAGGCTTCTCCCTTTATACTGCTTCTGTACTCATAACACTAATCATACCGAGCCAGACCAATTCCATCTTGCCCAACATTCAGTCTCTAATATCTTATTATAGCTAAAAAAGCAGATGCCTAGGAAAACATAAAAAAGAATAAGGTAAGCATTAGTTGTACTTCCTCACAACACACCTTTCAGCAACCAACCATTTACAGCTTTGTAACTCCCAAGTCAGAAATGGTGCTTCAACCACACAAACATAATCATAAACCACATACACAACAAATAATTCAGAAAGTACTCTGAAGCAAAATGCATCTCCTGATAGAAATCTCATCTGTGTCTGTATCTTCAAAATTTCTCAATAAGTTCTAGAACATGACCTCATTCAAATGAAATATCTAGATGCTGAATTCATACTTCCAAACATCTTTTTTTTTTTTTTTTCAACTAAGCCTCTGAATAAAATTTATACAAACCTGAACATCATCTGCCTTCTAAAGAAAACACCACTCCTCAATATACACGCTGTCTAGTCTCACTGAAATACTGTACCAAAAACCCAGGAAACAATATTATACCTTTTGATCAGAAGCCAGGCCAGAAAGATCTAAATACATGAGTTACCTTACCTATACTTTGGTTGTGGTGAAAGTACACCGGCTTTTGCATGGGCTTTTTTGGGATACCTAAATAAACCATCCTCTCCTTGTGTTGTAAAGTTTGTTAATTTTGTTGAGGTCCCATTTCCCTCCAATTTACACAAACCTGAAAAAGATTGGAGCATCGATAAAATTGTTTTCTTCTCTGGTTTTGTGCATTATTTAAAAATTATATCCAAAGCAAAAATATTTGCACTGTGATTCTATTTGAAGTTCCCTATTACGTACAAAATACAACTGCAGTTGATCATTTTAGGACAGAAGATGCAAACTTTTCTCAGAAGAAAAAATAATAATTTCCTAATAATTCATCATTTTCCTAAAAGAAATTTATCATCAGATTTATAAAGTACTATTAGACAGAAGAATAATGCTGAAAAAAGCCACTGCCAAACTTAGTGGTTGACTGTTTAGGTGCTGGTAAGAGAAATATAAATATTGCAGATTTTCCATGCAAATATATGCTAGTGACTTGATTTCTCTGCCTTAGTTCTGCAACTTAACAATAGCATTTTACCAACTTACTAGAATTTTGCAAAAGTAAATGTTCTCATCAATGCTGGGATACTGCAGTGAATAGCATGATACATTTCTTAAGGTAACAAAGACTACTCACTGCTAACAACATTTTTAGAGGGCAGTTTTGGCAGGTTTGAGCTTCCTAAGCTTTAGATTTTTATTTTTTTATTTAAAAAAAAAATCCAATCTTAGGACTGAGCTATTTTTCTGCTACAAAGTCTCAAAGATGTTAAAACTAGCTAGAATTTCAAGAAATAAAAAAACAGATCAAACCACCCCCAAACCCAACACTTAAAATGTACATAATTTGAAGCAGGTAAAACAAATACAAGTAAAAACTATCAGAATATCCTAGCAAACTAATGTTTATAACCATTCTAGTTGGTATTTGCTCTTACTACATTAACGAACATAATTCCATTTCCCCAGATGCACATCTCTCAAATGAAATACTGAAGTTACGAAGAAAAGAATGGCTACAAGAAAGACTTCAAAAGAATGGCTAAAGAAAGTCTTCACTCACAGACTAAAATTACAACCAGTTTCTAGCATAATAAAAAATCCTCAAAAATCCATGATATCAATGTAAGCACCACAGAATTAACAAAAAATTCAAAACTCCTCTCAGCCTTTACTCCCCCTCTCCCACTGAAAGTCTTGTTTTCTTCCCAAGGCTAAATAATTTTCCCACTCTGTATAGAAATGCAAATACTAAAATTCCAAAGCATTATAAAAACATAAATGTAACTACTTCATCTCTTAAATATAGTTTCAATAGTCCTGAAAGACTGAAACTGATTGCAAATTTTTCTTTCTTTTTGCAGTCACTTGCCAAGAAATTCTGATTACATACCATTCTACAACACCGAAGTTAAAAGTAATTAATTTTGTTCTTTTTGTCTTTCAAATAAAATGAACAAATGCATTTGTTGGCCCATTCTACAACAAATACTGCTTTAATATTAACCACTCTGCATTTCACTAGCATGATCAGAACAGCACAGAAAAATATGTCCAACGAGATTCCATTTAGACAAGATTGAAAATAGCCTCTAACAGCCAATGACACCATAGAAAGAAACTAGAATTCCCTGTTCAACCATTAACTTCAGTAAAGCCATTAACCAATTTCTTCAGTTTAACTGTATCCTCATTTACAGTATTCCTAAAAAGTCCTTATGGGAGCACTTGTAGAAGGTGTCCCATGAAAGCACTGCTAGCTGATCCAAGGCAAAAGCAAGCAGCGGTGACTGAGCTGACATGAGGCCACCTCAACTCATTCTTTCAGAAGTCTTTCAGAAGACTACGTAGGATCCCACCGTGCATGAGGCAGCCTAGCCAAGATAGACATCACTCAACTCAATAAGGAGCAGTATGAAGATAAAAGGATTCAAAATCTGGTAAGACAATGCTGAAAACAGTATGACAAGCTGGGCAAAAATAATTTAGATGTTTAGACGTCTTATGGCAAACTCTAACAAATCCATGGAACTCAAACTACCTTCCACCCAGAAATATTACAACAGAGGAGGAAGGTGAGCACATTCAAGATACATGAGAACGATGATGATTACTCTGTAAACAAGGTGTATCACAGGCATGTTATAATAATTAATGGTGCCAGGATCTATTTGCAGAGCCCTACTAACCAAGCCACAGTAGAAGCAGCATTTCAGAATGAAGATCAGCAAGAGACTTAAAAATAACAATGTATATTTGATATGACAAGTTATCAGTTAGAGGAACAGATTTTATGTGTTGGAGATCTACTTTGATCCCTCTGAATTTTTATATTGTAATGCACACTGTCGCATCTGAAATGAGGGGAAGCACTTAAAATGACAGCTCTTCCCTAGGAGGAAAGAAAAAGAATTAACTGGGAAAGTACAGTCTACAAAAACTCCTTTGCCTACGGAACACACTATGTTGGCTTCAAATAGCCCAACTGAGTCTGGTGATTCATTTGCAGAATGAATCTTTCCTTTACTGAAAAAGATTTTGTTTGCTGGCTATTATACAGAAGGGGTATTCCACGCATTTTTATCCTGTCAGTGTTGCCATTTTTCACTGAGAACATACACCAAAGGTATCTTTAGTGAGAAGTTCTTGTTTTTCATAAACATTTATAAATAACTGAAAAAGGGGGTGGCTATAGCTCCTTTCCCACACATTTTTCACTCAGCCTCCCTGTTAGCTCACAGTTAATATCCGTCTCCCTAAAACAACGCTGAGAAAGCAGTAGGCCAGCTTGGGCAAAAAAGTGCCAGCCTCATGACAAGCCGAACCAATCCTTGTAATTCGTCTTCCCTTGCAGCCAGAAGTAACTCACAGTCTGCAGCCTCCATAATTACCTAGGGTCAAGAATCTCCTCTGCAACAATTTTCCCTCCTTTTGGCAAACCTGGCCTAAACAGAGAAAAGCCTAGCTCAGAGAGACATGTAATTGGATGGTTTTGAGGATGTTGACTAACCAAGGGGATAAACCTAGAGAGTAATGAGTTTAAATAGCAAGAGTATTTTATTACAAGAAACTGCACCATGGGAATCATGGTCAAAGCATTTCTTACATTCTAATACATCAAACTATGAGCTGTGGTACCTTAACATTCCTACTTACCTACAATCATATGTAATTCATGTGTATTATTAAATATCTAAAGAGCTGTAAGCATAAAATGATCAATAACTGCTATAGTTAATAAAACATGGCAAAAATCATTGCAAGTTGCATCAGGTTGACAGTTCTACTACATTACTAAACTACCTGCTTAATTTCCTATTACTGTAAATAGTAAGCCTGCATCTTTTCTTTCTTCCCACTCCTGTGGTACCTTAAACAATTACACTAGCTACGCTGAGAACTAGTCTAACATTCAAAGCATATGCAAGAAATGCACAGTAAGGGATGAAGGCACAAGGGAGAAAAAGAATGCAAAAAAACCTCGTGTTTTTTAAACACCTCCTCTTAATATCATGTGTGATTTTATGACAGCTCATACCAGAACCTGTATTTATTGCAGCTTATAAAACTTCAGAAATATTAAGCTTAGAGCAGGGAGTAAAAAGTTCTTCCAGTTCTCTTCTTACAACATAGATTAAGTTCACAATGCTTGACATCAACTTAGAATAAAGTATGCACTACATTAAGTCCAGAGTTACAGATTTTATTTGTGAGATAACATCTAAATGACTCTTCAGAACTGCTTCAGCAGTTAAGTTCTTCATCAAACCTTGCCTAACCACTGCTACATTACTAATTAGCCTGTCATGACAGATTAGCAGACAGTCTTTTGGTTCTTAAAGCACATTTCACCATTATTTTGCCTGCATCAAACTTACAGATAAAACCGCATTTCTCTGGGAGTAATTTTATGATTAGGGTTGTGAAATATGGCACAAACAGACTTACCATCAAACTAATAAGAACACCATTAATCTAACCCCTTAAATGGAAGATTAGTCTCTTAATTATAACCTCAGCAGTCCAGTCTTTTGAAGGTTTTTTCTTTTGTTAAATTCCAATATTGATGTTCCTTACTTGGACACACTGTCAAAGGTTCCCAGACCCGATTGTGAAAATCCACACCAACTTGTGTCACCAATGATTAGCATCCCTTCCTGTTGAAATATTCCTAAATATGGTAAAAAGAGGGTTCAGGAAACAAAAAGCATCTGGGCTTCATCCAGAGATTTGGACACTTCAAGGATGACAATGGCTTACTTCCTCAAATCTCTGGGCAGCTTAAAGCATTCATTAATATTATTAGTTTAACAGTAGTCTTAAACAACATTCTTTTGCCAACGACACCTAAAGAAGAAGTGCACCCCTCAAAATCTCTGTACAAAGTTGACACTAAATGGCAAGCTATTACAGATGAACAGGCTCCACAGCCAGAGCATGCTAACAGGACTAGCCAAATGCTGATGACTGGCCAGACAAACTGGGAAATTTTTCCTTCTGAACTTAGATACTTATGCTCCTCAAAACAATGGAAAACAATTTAGTTCCAGATGTGTTCTCTGCAATCCATGATCCTAAATGGTTCCAAAATCATTTCCAACTATTACACAGTACTGACTAGCTGTCTAGTGGATCAGAATGCACAGCTATCACAGCAACACTAACAACTACACCAATGTCCAAATTCAAATGAATTAAGACTAGCTTTTGACTGCTTTCCTGCTTCAGGAATCTGACTTGCAAAAGAAAATTTTCTTGCTGGGCAAGAACAAAGGCAGAGCACTCAACTTTCATTCTGAGGAAAAAAAATTGAAAAATAACACTACTGCTTGACAACTTTTGGAATTTTCCCGACAACAAGAGAGCTTACTTTACAGCTGATGTTATCTTACGAAACTTGCCAAGAAGTTCATCCAGATAACAGCACATTCCCAAGGGGCCTCGGGGAAGAAGGGCCCAGGGACACTTTCCAGGAGGCTTCATCATTCCCATCTCCCTGGCACAAATCCAGCTAAGTGATGGAGAAAGGCAGAAGGCTCCTGAAGGTAGGCTGCCACCAACTGAACAGTCTGCTGCACCTTCAGTCTCCCCCAGGACACCATGAAAGGGGCCAACGGAAAGAGGCTGTATTTACTGGTGAAAATTAGCCCATTGCCCACTACCTGCTCTTCCAAGAACAATTTGGGATTGAGTTGTTATTTCCCTGTGCTCATACAGTATGCAGAACAATGCTTTTGAAAAATATCTATTAGGCAAGCACAGTAGGTAAGGCATCCTCTGCACCTAGAAAACAGCAAATAACCCACCGAAGCAACAGTTGGGTGCTACTACCTTGCATTATGAAACTTACAGTGCTGACAAGCACATCTATCAGACTTAGCTCTACAGAAACCCACTCAAGCAGTCAGATCTTCACTGCTAGACAGCAGCTTTAGGAAGCAGACAAGTGAACATTTGCCAGAACCTCAGCTATCACTTTTTAATCTTATTAGTTCAAGTCATTCTCACAGATAATATCACCAATGTTTCAAACCTCTAATGGTCCATGGAAAATTGGCAAGCAGTGCAATAATCTCTTCCTCATTTTCAACTGCCAATTACACTAGAAGACAGGGAAACAATTAGGAAAAATTATTTATTACTTTTCAAAATAAGTCATTACCAACTTTGCCACTGAGAAAATTATAAATTGAAGGGCAGTCTTCAGCGCAAAAGTGTTCTTAACTGTTCAAAATGGGAAGAAAAGTGAGCTATGCTTTATATTAAGATACAACAGACTAAGAATTCCTGACAACACATACACAGAATTTGTGTTGCAGTCCTTTGTTTACGCACTAACCCTTCCCCGCCCCCCGAAAGCTACATACTTTTCAAACAGTTTTGAGTTGATCTTTTTCCAAGAGCTGGAAGAACTGGAGCCCTGTCTTCTTCAGTGGGATAAACATTAAGAAACGTATTTGTAGTTGAAAGGTATCACAAGTATAAGGCTACTAAAGACTTTAGTTCCAAGAAACATATACAGTGTTATACTGCTGTAAGAAGATAATCTAGGGTGGGTGTGGAGGGTACTTATTCAAATATGAGAAAAAGCCCCTTCATAGTATGCTGTTCCCCAGACAAAGCTTTTATCACTCAAAGTAAAACAGACGTCAGCAGCAGGTAGGAAACAAACCGTATTACGCAATCACAAATCAGACGTGCAAAACGAATTTTCAACTGCCTATGTGTTATTTCACCTTCGGCTTGGGCACATCAACATTAAGCACGGTTTTTGTCGAGTAAAAGCCAGACATTTCCTCTCCATCTAGTCTGGCCTTGGAACAAGCAAGGTAAGGATGAAACCTGATCGCAGCACGTCAAGTTTCACTTGAAAGCGAAAAAGAAAGCTCCCACAGGAATTCACTTTAAAGCACTGAATACAAAACGCTTTGACAATTTTCTCGTGCCCGTCTGCGAAGCAACTGTAGACGGTGCTTTTGCACTTTTCATCCTTTCAGCAACGCTCCAGCACAAGCATTTCTCGCTACTTGTTTTGCTATGCTGCAACGTTACTTCTGCTAAGCAGGCCCGCTCGTCTCCCACAAGCGCCCCGGCGCTCGCCCCCCTCGCTCGCAGCCCCAGGAAGCCAGGCAGGGCGCGCAGCAGCCCCCGCCGCCCCCGCGCTGTCACCGAACAGGCCGCAGCCACCGCTGCCGAGGGGCGCCCCCGGCCAGGCCGCTCCCCGCCGCGCCGTGACCGCCGGCCCACCCGGGCCGCCGCCGCCGCTGCCCCCGGCTCCCCGCCACACGCGAGGCCGGCCGGGCGCCAGCGAGCCCAGCAGCAGAGGGCTGAGGGGGCTGGGGGCGGGGGGGAGCGGGGTCGGAGGGAGGGCCGGCCGCGGGGTTACCTCAGGGGGAGGCCGGGGCGGAGGGCCGGGCCGGGCCGGGGCGCCGCGGGAGCCACTCACCCACATCCTGGTCGAAGGGGTTGGTGGCGAAGAGCGGCATCGCGGGGCGCGGGGGCGCGGCGCGGCCACCCCTCCCCTCCCGGCAGCGCGGCGGCGGAGCGAGAAACCTTCGGCGGCGGCGGCGGCGGCGGCGGCTCCTCCTCCTCCTCCCGCCCGGGGTACCTCCGCCGCCGCCTCCTCCCAGGGCCGGGGAGCCAGCCCCCCGCGCGCAGCATGCTGGGAAACGGGGGCCGGCCCCGCCGCCGCCTGACGGCTGGCGGCCCCGCGGCCCGGTCCCGGCTCCAGCATCCGGCCCGGCCCGCCCCGCCCCGCCCCGCCCCGCGGCGGCGGTGCAGGGCCCGGGGCCCGGCGGGCGGGAAGGCCCCGCAGGCGCTTTCCGCGGGCGCCCGCGGCCCGAGCTGTGCCCGGCCCCGGCCGGGCTCGGCAGGTGGGTGGGCGGGCGCCCCGCCTGCCCTGCCCTGCCCTGCCCTCGCTTGCCGCCCGGCTGCCGGAGGGACCGGCGCTGCCCCTGCTGCCCTGCGGGCCAGCCTTGCGTGCCCCGCCGCCCCCGGCCAGGCAGCTTAGGGCCGGTAGGGCGGCTCAGAGCGGGAGTTTATTTTATTTAGTTCTGCTGAGCTCTTTCGTGCCTCCCGAGTTAGGAGGTGAGTCGGTTTCGTGCCCAGACACGCTCGCTCCCTATAGAAAATTTTCAGAGCTTCCCTATACATCCGGCCGACTGAGCCTTTTTATTGTTAATGCCGTCATGCTTCTGAAGTAGGTGGCCTGACAGCGAAGGTGCAGGATGGTGCTTATGATGGTGTCTTTCACAGCATGGCATGGGAGGCTGACCACTTCTCCACGCTTAGATCCTGTTGAGATCCGTAGCTGTCAGTTGTTCACAGGAGCCTGAATGTGCCATGACCTTTGCACAGTTGTATCTTGCTGCTTCACTTTGTACACGTACCTTGCTGGCTTCAGTGGGATGTATCCCATGATAACGATTTGACTCATAGGATATGACACGTTCTGCCTGTTCCTGCTGTCACATAAAACTCAACTCATTATCCTCAAGGACTTATAGTAGTGTTTAATTACTCTGAACTGGCTGGATCGCAAATTAAGCAAAAAAGGGCACATGCACACACGTGAAGGAAGAGTCGCAGACATCTAAAAGAGCAACGCAGGCACATCACAAGAGTGCTAACAAGAAATAAAAAAGATACTACCGCTGTTTGCAGTGCAGAAACACTAGATGCAATCAATAGCACTAATCATGCTCAATAATGAATGTGATTGCATGCATTAGGCAGAGTTCTGACACATCAAATGAAAACCACACACCAAGCCTCTTCCCACAGGGATTTACAGTCACTAGGTATTTCCTTATTTCACTAAATTTTTTTCCAGGATCTTGAGTTCTGCTTCTTTCCCTATCCACAACAACTGTTTTCAGCAGCTGATGCAGGTCAGCATTGATCTACTACTCAGGACTGTCTACTTTTAAGGAATTGCGTGTTTTCTTTGGATTCTGCCTCAGTTCAATGACATCTGCTAGATATTCTCAGAGGATGCTTTACCTCCTCACCATTCATCATCCCCCATTACGTTCACAAAAGACATATGGTAGATGTTCTCAGAGCCTGTTTTATCCCCTCCTTTTTAATCCCTTCCCTCTGATGGGTTTTGAAATGAATTGTAGAATCCTTTCAAAACCGGCAGAGCTTTTATGCAGTAGTCCTGCAGTAAGAGCAAACACAAGAGATGTGGGGAACTGGGGTTTTAGACTGTCTTCAGCCTGAAAGGATTCCAACCCAACTTTACTTCCCAGGCAACAACCTACTCATCATTTTGAAAAAGGTAGTCTACTTGTCTTGATGGGAGTGAGTCAAAGATACTCAGGGAGCATCTTAAAGCACTGTAGTCATGGCTCATGTTTTGTTTCTGTAAAAATTATTTGTTGAACATGGTGTGAAGTACACAAGTCCTTGGAATACTCTGTATTATATTGTATCTCCCTCTTTTCCCCGTCCCATGGCTCTAGCATTCTTCCATGGCACAGCAATGGGTGGTAGTTAGAGCACTGTTCCTTGAAGTGGGGTTTGCCCTTTCAGACACAGATGGCTACAGAAACCAGCTTTTCCACCTTATGTGTGAGTAGTATAATGAGTATGCTATTAAAAAAAGGTGTGTTAAGGTTCCTTTGTTGGATGTAGTTCAAAATGTTTGTCTTATTTCCTACTGCATTTTAAATGGGACTTGTGCTGCCTAAGTTAGCTATCTAAAAGTAAGGAATCTAGTTCAAAGGTACAGTCTCAAATCGCATCTAATTTCAGGGTAAGTACAGCTGATGATACTCTGCACTCCCTGTGCCCACAACTATGTGCTACCACCACATTTCTCATATTAGATTTGGAAGTTGATCCAATTCATTTGTGGCTGCACAATGAGCTGATTCAGCGAAAACTACATCACTGCAGAAAGTTCCCTGCTGGATCATGTCACTCATCTGACTCACCTTGCAGTTAGATCCCAGGCAAGTGAAGAGGTGGGAAGGCACAGCTGGGGACTGTACTTCACCAGACTGGGTCAAGAAAAACAGGCATGTCCAGGGGATTATTCATCTGTTCTATTTCAGACCTCGTTCTGAAGATGGCCTCGGCAACAGTCTGACTCTATTGATTTTGTAGAGGAGCTTATCTACCCAACAGTTCTCTGACTTAGGACTTGCCTCCAGACAGCTTTATAGCAAGTTTTGAGTAGGGTGGTTTTTAACAATATGTGCTACTTTTGTCCAAAGTAAACAATCTCAGATGATTAGTACAGACACTTTTTTCTTTGCACACTTCATTTTTTATATAGTACTGTTTGTTTTTCAGATACTTCTAAACATACTTCTAAATTTGCTTAAGTAACTGCTTAATTTTGTTGTTTCTTTATATAGTTTTTTTATTTATTTTTAAAATTATGATGAGGGTTTATCCATACCAAGGTTAGTTCTGGATTCTGATGATCTACAATGATCCATTTCGCTATAGTCTTCTGGTAAGAAAGGGTACTTAGGAAGAGCAACTTATAAATGACAATCTGCTAGGGAAGTTCTAATATTTTTTACAATCACTCAACTGACACACATCTGCATTAGACAAGCTTATTTCTTAGAGGAAGACAAGAACACTATGGCCATGCATGAGAACTCCACTGCAGTTCCAGTTTACTGGAGGAGTATTAGTTCCAGTTTACTGGAGGAGTATTATATTAGTTTGCTAGCGGCTGCACTGTAAAGATAAGGTGTATAACTTCAGGAAAAAGTCAGGCCAGCACACTTTTAGGAAGGAGACAGATGTGATGATCAACAGTTGTCTAAGGGATTGGTCACACTGACCTCTATTTTAACTACATTTTCATTATAGTTGACTGTGTACGTTGCTTTCAGAACTGGAAGCTGGGCAGAAAAGAAACTCAAAGGAAAAGAGGAAGGTTCAGAACAGAGAAAGTGCCAGCAGTCCATTTAATCACAGCTTTTGTCTTTGACAGGGCAAGTACAAGATGTTTTGGATGGCATACAAAGATGCTGTAATGCATAACAATGCAATGATATGACTAAGACAAAATTTATCCCACTCACAGGCCACATGTAAATGTTCTAAGTACTGGACTACAGTGATTTACTTCCCATCTATAATCTTACTGTACATGTCCTAATATTTTGCAAGTGTCCAAGTTGCATGGCTTACTTATGGTATTCTTATCTATTTCCTTATGTAAAGAGAATGTATGAAACATACCAATACAGTAAGTCTGGTGTCCTCTGTTACACAAGGAGTCATGCTAAAATTATTTCATTGTCTTTTTGGCCTTAATATTATGAAGTATGCAAGTAGGATTATGTGAAGCATATACCTGGAGTTCCCTTAAATCTATGTAACATTAGAACTAGGCAAGTATTCAAATAATAAACTTTATAGAACAATTCATTTTGCCCTGACCACGTTAAAAATTATAATGTGCCACATTCTAGTTAATATATGCACATAGAGATGCCAGAAACAAGGGTTTGTATCTTCCTCAATCTTTCTGTATTCAAAGCAGTACTTGCAAACTAATTCACATGAAGTAATATTTCATATGTTTACACTGCAGTTTTGTTAAATGATTTTGGATAACAAGTTCACCAAAGTGAAACACAAAAATGTGTTTATACTATTTGCTTTAGTAAGCTTCTAGTGATGTATTGTGATGTACCTGTAAGAAGCAGATAATCTGGAAGCTGCTGGCTGCTGGGACCTCTGGGTGCCTGGGCTTCCCCGGGGATGCTGGCAGGAGCATCACTCTGTGCCAGCTTCCTGACACTGCCGCAGGGAACCACTTGTTCTAGTGCTTTTTTTGGCACGAACACCTGTTCTCAGTGTGGCCAAACTGACTACACCCAATATGGTCACTTTTTCTTGCTGATAACTCAGACCAGTTTTCAACCAGTGATGAGGTTAAAATTAATCTTTTCGTTCTCCAACACTCTCCTAAGAAGGAAAAGAGAAATACTTCCACTGACCATAACAGGAGTTAGATTGGAACACTACCCCCTTGATAAAGAGCCCTTTTTAACTCAAGTCCTTGAAATAAAACTAAGTAACAAGCAAACATTGTGTGTGCTCTGAAACTAATAATGGAAGCAGTCTCCTCTATAGAGATTGTAGTGCTTAGGCAAGCAAGCTACCATTGAAATATATTGAAAATCAGAAGGTATTTTTAATATTATTGAAGTGTGTTTTGTGAAACCCTGTGAAAAATCTGCCCGATATCTGTTGGCAAGGTAGCAAAGGTTCTTTATTTAAGAAAAATATTACATTTATATTATCACATGGTATAGGGAAGGGAATTTAAGAATATCTTACTTATGCTAGCTGTTAATTTTCAACATGTACTTTACTTTGCTCATGTGAACAGTACCATTGAAGTTAAAGGTACTGATTTTTTACTGAGCATTTTATATGTATATCTATATAATTAGAACATTAGAGTGGATTTGGCTTCCTGACACAGCCAGTCTGCGTAGTGTGCAAAGGTGCCAACTGCACAGATTAACAGTCTGTGGGACTGGTCTATACATAAATCTATCCAAGCCTTGAGCAATGCAACAAAATGTCAGGATAGTTAAACAGTGGTACAGTCCACAATATCCCATAAAGAAAATAATTATTGTACAGAGTCCAATTAGTCTGTTATAGCAAAAAGTACACTGAGTTTGGATAAACTAAACTCAGATAAGCAGGGTAGTCATCTCCCTTTAAGATGTGTGTGTGTCCTTCAACACTGCAGTTTGGGTTATAGTTTTGCTTCTGCAGAGGATTAAATGGAACAATACACAAGGTCATCACAAACCGGTCCTTTTCAGAACACAAAATAAATATACCAGTGCTTTTCAGGAATATAGAATCAAGTTTTCACACAAAGACTTCTAAATATTCACAACAGAATTTTCATGTTTTTATAACAGAAATATAAACTTCCGCTTCAGCCTGTGTTCATGACACCTGTTTTCCTTCGCTGACTACTGAACTGTACAGTCAGAGGCTTAATATGAATCATTTATTTTGCAGTAGCAGTGCAAAACTCCAACTGCTTCAGATGTGCCAAATAGACATCTTCTAGTTCTTTCCACAAGACTTACGTAATCCATTCTACACCATGTCTTTTGAAAGCATCTTCTGTCCTATTCCTAGAGTAGTAAATAGAATAATAGATATACATGCCCAGATGAAAGCACAAAAAGTGCATAGACACTGTGTTGTTCAATTTAGACACAGCTAAATTCTGTTTACTTGCATTTATCCTTGAATACATCACTGATTACTACATACTATAAACCTAAAATAGTGTGCAAGTACTTTATAGAAGTCTGTTGTCTAAACATTTTGCTCTTGCAAAGTGTGTTGGGAGCATTAAGTGAAGACAGGGCAGAAGGACAAGCAGAATTTAAGTTGTTAATTTTTTTAACAGATTCTCCTTCCTTAGGATTTTAAGTTATCATCTGGCATTTAACTATTCTGAAGTATAAAGCTGATCTCATGATTCTGCAAGGCTCATAATAAGTAATTCTTGCAGCATTTCATAGTAGATGACCTTCCCCTGTGATAGTGTAGCTGATAAGTCATTATATTATTTTCAGAGCACTACAACTTTTCATATCATACAAATGTTCCCACATTGGATAGCTTAATTTTGTAACAAAAAAAATCATTATAGAACACTGCATGAGAAAAATAATTCTTGTAAAAGCCTCACCTTGTATTTCTGGAAATAGGAAATAAAACCCATTCGGCTTTATAAGGTATTGAATATCTACTTGTGCCATAGGAACCTAGAAAATAAATACACATAGATGATATCAATCATGAAGAAGGCCAGGAAAACCACTCATTTTTGTAGTAACAGTATACCACTGCTGATGGTTTGGAACTAGAGTGAATAAAGGAGAACCGCCTATGAAGCTTGAGAACGAATATGAAATATAATGATGTGCTCACCTACAATACAAAAGATCTTGATCTGACTGTCTTAAAATTTATTAGGAAGGTTGATTTCAGACCGTACTTGAACAACAGCAAAGTTGAGCTAAATTGATAAAGCAGTCATAATTGATTTTAAAAGCTGATTTAGATAATGCAATTAATGTATAATTAATTACTAATTAATGTAAAATGTATAATTCAGTTCCATTGACTACACTTCTGTATGTAGACAAAATCTGTCTTATGAATAATTTTGGGATTTGGGGGGTCAAAAGGTGCTAGCCAGAGTTGAAATATTAGATGAAATAATTTTGCCACTCTAAAAGTACAGTATTTCTAATTAAGCACAGATACTGTACTTAATGCTTTGAAAATAGCTGACATTTTATCAAATTTAAGTAAAGGATCTTACAGTGATTCAGAAAATACCGACTAGTAAACCACAAATATACACATGGTAAATTGACAGAAATCATGATTAAAAGAATAACAATAGAAAACTTATGAAAAGGAAATTACGTTTCAACTAATTTATTGCAATTCCTGGAACATGTAATTACAAAAACAGATTAAAAAAATTAACAAAACAAACACATTTTGAAAACGCTGCTGAAAAATTGTCACACAGGAACTATCAAGGGTATGAAGTAGTTATAGATTAAGGAACAAAATATCTCCATAGATCAAAACATGGGAAACAGAAACAAAGAGCAAGTTTTCTTTAGTATGGCAAAAAGAAATCAGTGGGGTGTTTATGAAAGTTCTGCAATAAGTTTTGTGCTTAATACATTCATAAATGGTCAGGAAATACAGACAAGTGTGGAATGGCGAAACTTGAAAATGACACAAAATGTTTAGTTTATTCAAATCCAAAAAGGATTATGAAGATATTCAGAAATTTCTCTTCAATTGAGTGAATGGGTAGTGTGATAGCCAGAGGAATTGTATGCTCATAAATGAACCCCACAGTATTAGAGCAAAAACATTGAGCTACTGTCCTGGTTTGGGCTGGGATAGAGTTGGTTTTCTTCTTAGTAGCTGGTACAGTGTTAAGGTTTGGGTTCAGAATGAGAAGAATGTTGATAACACACTGATGTTTTCAGTTGTTGCTAAGTAGTGTTTAGACTGAGTCAAGGATTTTTCAGCTTCTCATGCCCAGCCAGCAAGAATGCTGGAGGGGCACAAGAAGTTGGGAGGGGACACAGCCAGGGCACCTGACCCAAACTGGCCAAAGGGATATTCCATACCATGTGATGTCATGCCCGGTATATAAACTGGGGGGAAGGAGGGGGGGGGATTGCTGCTCAGGAACTGACTGGGCATCGGTCGGTGAGTGGCAAGCAATTGCATTATGCATCACTTGTTTTGTATATTCCAATCCTTTTATTATTATTATTGACATTTTATTATTGTTATTATTATCATTATTATTTTCTTCCTTTCTGTCCTATTAAACTGTTCTTATCTCAACCCACAAGTTTTACCTTTTTTCTTCTGATTCTCTCCCCCATCCCACTGGGTGGGGGGGGAGTAAGTGAGCAGCTGCGTGGTGCTTAGTTGCTGGCTGGGGTTAAACCACAACAGCTACTTACCCTCACTAATAAGTTCTTAATTGACTAAATCAACTGAAGACAAACCTGGTCATCATTACAGCTAATTTGTGCATCCAAAATCAGTAAGTTTGAGCAAATAAATAGTGGGAAGTAAAGTAATACAGAATTCTAATGAGAATATATCAAAGATTGTTTATCAAATTTCAAAAAAATCTGTGCAAAAAGCATGGAAAACATCCAAGGAGGGATTTAAAAATGGAAAATGTTTACTTCAGAACGCAAACAGGATTTGTTCCATTAAATCTGCTCTGGAAAAATCTCAAGAGAGAAATGGCAAAGGATAGGTAGATTAAAAAGTCACCACCAATATTATGAATTGGGATCAGGTCATGCCTTCCTCCATGTATCATAATTTAAAATTAGAAAGTCTTCATCAGTTAATGAAGTCATAAGTTGGCAAATTCAAATGAGACAAAAAAACACTTTACCCATAGTATGTGCTTAATTTGTGATACCTATTTCAACACTGCATTGACAAAGCCAAGAAGCTAGAACGGTTTGAAGAGAGAAGTGAAATTTGAGTGGAAAAAAAGGTGTAAGAAAGATAGCAGGAATACCCAGAATTAAAACAGTAAACACAGAAAATATTTTGGAAAGCTACAGAGTTTAAACCACCTTATAACTGTCACACTGAGATGAAATTTAGGTTCAGATTATCCCATATTTGTCCACTGCATAATTTCCTGCACTTTCCTCTGAAGCCCAAGGTTGGCAAGAACTTCTGAATCAGGTCATTCAATCCTGTGTGTAAATTCTTTTGTCTAGATTTTTTAACTATTTGATTCCCCAAGTGGGTTATATTTATGACTACTTGAACATGAAAAGCATCTGTGTATATATAATATCATTAGTTACTAGAATCTTACGAGCATACACATGGTGCTGTTTTGCCAACTACTCATTTTGCATGCGTATGTTATACATTTGCTGTTGCCAGTGGGTGTGTATTTTGAGGCTGAAAGCTGAACACCTGCTTGTGTGCTTTGGCGAGGAGAGGGAGAGAGACCGAGTTCTTGTGTGGCACGTCTACTTACCTTTTACCTGAAGGCCTGTGAACTGAGATGATCTAGGTGTTTTCAACATGGAGATGACCTACCCCATCCTACAGGAGGTAGACTTGGACTCTTGAAATCTTTTTGGACTGAAAAAGTAGCTTTTCAAAGACACATCCTGACCCACTTTTGGAATTCTTCTGTCTGTATATGCCTGTGTTGGAGGTGTTTGGGCCGAATGGCCGTGGTCACCATGTTTAGCTGTGGAAACGAGGAGCCTGAGGCTACATGGACACTGCCCAAAGTAGTGAACAGCATCCGCAGGCTAGCATAGACTGAGCCAGGTGTCAGGATGGCGGGTGCAGCCTGCACCTTTGAAGGGCCACGTCACACCAGTATAGCTCGGGCTGAGGCTGCCTCCCCTTCCAGAGCTAGTCCCAGCAACACTCCCTGCGCTGGCTTCGCTTCCCCCCGCGTGTGCGCAGGGAGCAGACTTACACGACAACACGCATATTCAAACGTCGTCCTTCGGTCTGCCAGCTGGGCTCTCCGCAGGCCCTAGGAAGAAATTTCCCCCCTTCTCAGGTGCGGGCCTTGGTCTTCCCTGCGTATCGAGGGTGGTGTTCATGGAGGCCTGCCGGGCTGGCAGGCGTCCTCTCCCGAGGTCACCCCGGCAGGTGGCTGTCGGGCCTCTGAGGCGGGGGTCTGGGCATGTTCCCACCCCTGGGTCTCTGACCAGACTCCCAGCTGTTCAACCCCGGACGCACATTTCTGTGTTTTCCAGAACCGTGCTGTTTTCTGTCACTTCCGTTGGGGCGGGCGACGCTCCCGAGGGTCACCGGCGGGGCTGGAGGCGCGGTGCCGACCCACCAGGGGCTTCCTCCCGCGGGAGGGGACGGCGGCCTGACGCCCGGGGGCCGCCTGTGAGGGCTGGGGCCCTGCCCGCCCGGGGGCCGCCTGTGAGGGCTGGGGCCCTGCCCGCCCGGGCACCCCCGTCAGGGCCGCCGCCAGGCTTCGCCCGCCCCGCCCCGCCCGGGGGCCGCGGCCCTGCCCGCCCCCGGAGGGTCCGGCGTGCCCCGGCGAGCCCCTGCGAGGTGGGAGGAGCGCGCAGCGCCGTGTGAGCAGCTGGCGGCGGGCGGCGGCCCTCGAGGAAGACAGATGGGGTGAGGGACAGCGCGAGGTCCGGCTGTCAGCGCGGCCTCAGCCCCGCCGCGGAGGGAGCCCCTCCTCCCCGCGGGTGTGCGCCTCTCGCTCCCTGGCCGGGGGGAACCATGGCGTCCAGCGAGGAGGACGGGGGCGGCAACGGCGCGGTGGAGGAGAAGGAGAACGGCAGGAAGAGGAGGCTGGGCGCCCTGGCCACGGCCTGGCTCATCTTCTACAACGTCGCCATGACCGCGGGGTAAGCGGGCGCGGGCGTGCCGTGGGCCGGCAGCGCGGCGCCTCAGCGGGGCGGCAGGGCGGAGCGGCGGCGGCCGGGGGCAGCGCGGCCGAGGCGAGGCGGGGTCCCGGGGACCCGGCGGGCGGGCGCAGCCGCGGGGCAGCCGGGGGCGAGAGCCGGGGGCGCCGGGGAGCCGCCGGGAGCGGGGCTAGCCCTTGCCTGCCGGGCATTGCCTAATACGGTGCAGCGCTGCCAGCCGCCGGCGCGTCACCCCGAGCCCGCCGCAGAGGTTAAGTATAGCCGGCAGAGGAATGCCGGGCGGGGGTGCCGCGCCGGCCGCGTCCCTCGGCACAGCCGCCGCCGCCGCCCCTCCGCCGCCGCCCGCCTCCGGGCCGGCCCCCGCGCCTCGCCGGGAGGGGGCTGCCGGCCGGCCGCGGGGAGGAGGAAGCGCCCCTCGGTGCCGCCGGCCGTGCCGGGGCGGCGGCCGCGGGCGCCGAGGGGGTTCGGCCGGGCCGTCCCGGGCGGCCGTTCCCGCCTGCGGCCGTCGCTGGGAGCTCACGCCCCGCGTTACCGTGTGGGGTAGCTCGTTCAGGTCCGTGAGCCCTGGATCTAAGCGAGCAGAGCTCGCCCCGGCTCCCTGCGAGGCAGAAATTTCCGAAGCCAGCGGGCATTTAGTGATGAGCAGGGGGAGAGAGCTGTAGTAACCCAAGGGGCTCGACGGAGCTAGTGCTCCGTACTGCGACGCTTTGCTTTGAGGAAAGTGGGTATTTATTTTGAATAACAGATCATAAGAGCACTCCGGCTTACGTTGTTAGTGCTTGAAGCACATATTTTCACTTCTCCAAAACTCGTCCTGTTCACTAACTCTTGGGGGGGGGGGGGGGGAATATATTAATTTCCACGTGCTTAAAAAAAACCCTGACAACGAACAATTTTATAACTTCTAGGCTGACATTCATTATAAGAATAATTTTACCTTGGTTACTAGTGGGTGAACTCTGCCATTTGAACCCCGTAGAGCAAAACTGATACGCTGTAGCTGAAGCAGGAGTTCAAGCACTGATGCGGAAAGCCAGGAATACGATCCTAACGGCTTTCTTCTCACTAGCATCTGTGGATCTTGAACACGTATTCAAGTCTGTTCATATATTGCAGCAGCACCTTTTGAAAAGTGCTCTTACTCGTAAATTTTTTCTAGCTGGCAGGTTAATGTTACCTCATAGAATTCCCAGCCTTGTGCTCCATGTGTGAATTTGCTAATGAACGCTGACTCTTGCCACTAACTTTTATACGTCCGTAGAAGATTATCGAACTGTGTTAGTTTTGACGTTAGGTGCTGATTCAGTATCTCCAACTTCCTTCTCTCCCATCTTCCATTAATACCAAAAGGGATTAAGATGTGCAAAATTGCATATTTTGCGTGGAAACAGAGAAATAAGAGATAGGAACAAATTCTTATAATCTTCTATGGATACAATTTAAGAAAAAAATAAACATTTGAAATAGAACAATACTTAACAGGGGCACTACCCAGGACAAATAAGTAACAAGAACAGTGTATTTGTCCAGACGGTGCAATATAGCAAAGCGTTTCTGGAGTTTTAACAAACTAATACATAATTGCATGTTAACAACCATTCTAATAAAAAATTGCAGCTTATCTTTCTTTCTAACAAAGGTTTAAGGGACTAAAATGGCAGGTCAGTACCCAATCTTACTGAAGGTTCCAACTGGAAATGCTACCTTTATTATGGAAAGTGTTTTCAATTTCCTGGTGATTTGCAATATTCAGTACAAGGGCTTTCTTGAGATCCAAAATCAAAGCCACTGACAACTAAATAAATCGACCTACAGAAATTGATGTCCAAATAAAAATTTATTTAAGAAAAACATATTTGCAGTCTTTGCTTCTGAGTGTAGTCCGCGATCACTTCTCTCTGCAACCTTTTTGTTACAGAATGAGGTGCAGAAAATGCCTTGTTAGATTAGATGTGTCATGACTTCTCAGGCTAGGGCTAGGACAGACCCGTTGCTGTCACCGTTCGTGCTGCCAGCTGGATGTAATCTCACTGTCACCTTCCTCTTGTCAAACACTTCACTATAAAACAGGACAGCTTTGCTGTGAAGGACTACCAGTGATATTCCAGTAATTCCTCGTTTCCACAGTGGTGGGAGACAACCTGAAATTAATGCACTCAGACTTAAAATCCATTATAAAATCTGAGTAACACTCATGGGGGCAAATTTTGGAGCTCTGGCAGATCGGATTCATGGGCTTAAGGTAGAAGCGATCAAGGAGGGGAATCATTCCTCCCATGTGGGGAAGCCTGACTATGTGAGTTTGAAATGCTGTCATGAAGTGCTGGAATGGGCCACGCCAAGTGACTGCGTAGCAGTAGCCACCCTGTGTAAGGGTTGTTAAGGGACTGATACTGAAGTACATGCCATCCGAGGTGAACAGAGGGTTGTCATGATCCATGCGACTCTCATGGCATTACAGCAGAACGGGTCTGACCAAAGATCAGTATTTCCTGATATCCCGTTTCCAATGTTAGCCAATACCTTATGCTTAGGGAAGAGTGTAGGAAGAGGAGATGTGTTAAATATTTATCCAAGTTTATATAAATATTTCTGCAAATTTTTATATGCTCTCTGAATCTGCCTCCGAGTATTTCTCAGACCCCTCTGTTTTGTCACTTGGGCCCTTCCTTAGCCAGAGCTCATGTCGCTGTACAGCATGCTTGCTATGGCTTTATGTAAAATGAAAGGCCTGAGTAATTGTTCCCAATATCATCAGGCAAGAAATTAAGCTAAAGTTACTGTAATTTTTGTATTTTTATTTTTAAGTCTCAAAATAGCCATCCATAGCTCTGATTACGCCTATAAGCCTATATTAAAGAATTTTTGTACTTTCTTAGTCTTTGTGGACTGAAACCTGAAGTTTCAAGGCATCTCGATAGCATGATATTTGTAAGAATGTGGTATAGCTCTGCATTAAGGATGGAACATATAGTACACTATTGCGAAAATCTTAGTTATATAAACATGGATTAATTATGTGGAAGGAATTGCGCATGCCTTGAGTGTGGTATAGCTCTGCATTAAGGATGGAACATATAGTACACTATTGCGAAAATCTTATTTATATAAACATGGATTAATTATGTGGAAGGAATTGCGCATGCCTTGAGTTATTGTACTGGGTCTGGGCTGGGTGGTGGGGATCAATGCACAGTTTAGAAGTTTATTTTTTTTAGTCTCAATTTCCATTTGAGATCCCAATTTAATTTTTATATAAAATCCCAGTTTGATTAAAAGATACTGTTACTTTCTTTTACATTGGAAGGGTTATCAGTTGGTATCATTGTTCAGTTTCCTTAAAAAATATGAAAAAATTAGCCAACAACATCAAATGTGCTAGTTAAATATACCTACCTCTGGAAGTCAGGAGCATAGAGCACCCATCTGTCAGCACTTTGGAATCTGATTTTCAAAGATCACTTCTCAACACTTTTGCAAACTGAATCGTAATGGTAACTTCAGTTGGACAATTACAAACAGAAGTATTCAGATCATTAGTCAGTTCCGAAAATTATGAGTTGAGGGGCCATGACAAATATAAAAACGATGTGCGTAGGTTCCAGTCCTTTACTTGTATAAACCTGCAACCCGAAATGGTGGCTTCTGTGCCAAGTTCATCATGTGTTCTCAAATAACAGTAATTCACAGTAAAGATGCATGAGGATTTAATAGTAAAAATATGTAGTCACTGCTAGTGAAAAGTCTGATGGACCTGTGGTTGTGGGGGGTCCCCTCAATTCAAGTCAATGCTCAGAAGATAAACAAGTCATTATCCTTTTCCAAGTAAAGAGATAAAAGAGTGTAATGTTTACATAACATTATATAATATCGATGTCTAAGGATATTTTTAATAATCTCCTAAGGACACTGACATGTGAAGAAGCAAAGATATTCTGTGAAGAAAATATTCTACTAAATTATTTACAGTGGATGGATATTTTTAGAATCCTAATTTGAAATGTATCCATTCTCTTTCTTTTGTAGGTGGCTGGTATTAGGTATTGCCATGGTGCGGTTTTATATACAGAAAGGAACACATAGAGGCTTATTCAGAAGCGTTCAAAAGACGCTTAAATTTTTCCAGACATTTGCTTTGCTTGAGGTAAATTTTAAACATTAGTTTGCTTTACTGGACACTGCATATCATAGGCAAAACACATTATTAACCTGAATTTAATACCAAAATATTATATTAGTAAAGTCCTTTTAACTTTATTATTTAATGAAGGTTTTTTGAGGCGGCAAGGTGATTAGTTGAAAAAAAAAAGGCACATTTTTTCAAACTTAATTCTAATATTTCTTTAAATCAAATACTGCCTGGGAACTGCTTTGAGTTGAGAGTCTTTAACTCAAAAGGCAAAATCTCTGAAGGCATTCCAGCCAGCAGATCAACCCTCTAGCATAGTAGATACCTCATCTCCATCTCCGAAGATTATAGCTTCCCTCTTACTCCTTATACTGGACTCATTATCCTTCTGTGCCTTTCCTCTTTCTGCTTATTTCCAGACTGCATTCACATGCCCCATATAATCTGTTACAACAGGGTCTGTGCAAGTTGTGCAAAGTATTCTTTAAATAATATGACTTTTGCCAACTATGCACTAGTGGTCTCAGTTTATGGTACATCTATGGCATGAAACTGTTCAGTGTATTCAGCACTTACAGTTCTTTCCCAGGCACAACAAAGAATGCCTATATACATTTTAACTTTTTTTCTCAATCTGCCTACAACATCTACAACAGTTCAAGCAACTATTAAAATCATGTGGCCAGCTGTGTATAGGCTTTTATGCTATTAAACTTTCACAATAAGTAATTCTACTCAAATCTGTCAAAATAATGAAAAGCACTACATTTGCTAAACATTACTGACCAGAAAATACAATAAATCTGAAGCTTCATAGCTGTCATTGGCAAAATTATAATAAAGTTGTTAATCCATAATGAATACAGAACATTTTAAACTTGCTATGCGTTTAGCATCCCTTATATGACTCTCTCCACACTGTCCTGTAAAATTTTTCTTTGAATAAGATAATGGAAGGGAAGCTTACTAGTTGCAAAAATAAATGCTTTGTAAGTATCTAAACATGTAATATATGCAATTAATTAGGAAAATAAATCTCTTTCATATGTTGGCACAGATCAGATACTGAGCCATCACAGCATTGGTTGCCAGGGCTCTGATGTGTATTTCTTTTAAATACTGTTGGAGACAAAAAACCAGTTCTCCTTCAGAATTAAGCCTAGGTTTATATTAATATCAAAAGGCCATGTTTATAGTGTAGATAGTACCATACTGTACATCAGTAACCTCCAACTTATTTTTATTTACAGGTAGTCCACTGTGCAGTTGGTGAGTTCTTTGTTTTAGTTTCTCCTGTAACTAATTAAAACATGAATTGTGGAACAGAGATAACATGTTTCTCTTTTTAAGGAATAGTTCGCACATCTGTGCTTGTGACTGGGGTCCAAGTGAGTTCAAGAATCTTCATGGTGTGGTTCATTGCACATAGTATAAAACAGGTATGTGCGTGAGCAAGTTGTGTTTTGATTGTTTTTAAGGAGAAGCTATTAATACAGTTCTCATTTCAAAAGGAAGGCCAATTTAAAAATTAATTACATTCCTACAGAGGATACTTACATGCTTGAGTGTGATCTTGGAAGTTGGGGTTATGGGATGGAATTTATGTGCTTCTACCCAGGAGACTGAGTCTAGGTCTTAGCTGTGAATCAGCACTGTCTTCAGCATCGTGCCGGCTGTGGTCTGCCTAAGTGAGATCAATGACTACTGCTATTATTTACGGGCAAATCTACCACAGTGTTACCAGTTCCCTTTCAAAAACTTAAATTAGCACTTACTGAATTAATCTAAATGAAAATATGTCTTAAATTGATTTTACCTAGATAAATATGGTTGTGATTCTGCAATTTATTTTAGGAACCTTCTCAAGATTTTAATGTTATGGTAATATTGATATTTGATGGCATGCATACAGCATTTTTTTCATTAAAAATAATATCAAGTCATCCAGCATGCCACAGTGACACTTAAGGTCCTGTATAAATGACAATAGTTTATTTGCCTGGCTGTAGGTGGTTGTCGAGTGATTTGTTAGAAGAATGAAACAAGCAGACTGCTTACAGCTTGTAGACAGGACATTCAGTTCAGTTTCTGAGCTCTGCTTTCTGTGAAGGGCATGTAAGAATTAAATGATGGATTTTGAGTCTGTGCTCCTGAATTTCTTTAAACATAAAAAGCTGAGCCATTAAACTGTCTCACCAGCAGATGGCATATGCCCTTCTGCTGATGGGGTATCATAGTACCTGCCTCAGTTGTCAAATCCCTTTGTTTCGGTTCAGAGAGGAATCGTTTTCTACGCTTCATCTTTTCCTTAACTGTCGCTTTTCTTAGCGTGGAATAGGCTTTTCATAGCTTTTTTTTTTTTCTTGTAAGCTAAGTGTTTTAATTTTTTCCTTAAGGGAAAATGTGTCAAAGATTAACAAGTTTTTTATTTTGAATATTTACATGAATGCTGGAAAATAGCACTGCATGTTGCCATTTTGTTATTATCTGCAGTGGATTAAATCTTTAGCATATCTGGTAATTTCTTTTGTTTCCTCTATCTTCAGTACAGTAGGTCAAGCTGTGTCCAATAAAAAAATACATCTGAATGTATGTCTGATTGTATTTCGCGCTGTTATTGCTTAGCAGGCATGAATGTTCAGGGTGACTTTAGGTACTGAGAGGCATGTTAGTGATAATAGCCAGACCCAGATCTCTACTTGACTGGAGATTTGCAAGGCAACAGATAGGAATTCTCTGCATACTTACTTAAAGCTCTTCTGCTTGGATTTAGCACTGTGACATGAATCCAAGTTTGGGTTATCAATGTTTGTCTCTTGTTGCATGAGGCGAAGAACAGCCTAATTCTGTCTTTACCTTTGCTTTTTTGTTTGGATGTCTTTGCAATTCAGTTGTTGCTATTTGTGAGTTTGGCAGTATTTTTATATCTCCTTTTCTTCTGTGATGTTGGTGAGATCCTTTCACTAAAAGTGCACCTTCTTTGACACATTGAGGGTGCAATTTTATGAGATGACAAGCACTTATAATTCTTCTTGACTTTTGACAGAGCTGTGGATTTTCAGCATCTTTGAGATGTATTAAGCTTTATCACCGTGTTGCATTTTATTTTAAAAAATTGTTTCCTTTTTTTGTAATTTTAACAAAACTTGTGTTACTTTATTTTATTTCACAGACATCCCTGGAGCTTTTCAGCCTTCAGGCATGGAAGTGTATTACAAAATTCCTCCCCTTTTAAAGAAAAGAAAATTACTTGGGTGTAATTCTTCTCAGAAGGTAGTGTTTGTAATAGATCCCCATGTGCCTTCTTTGTATTTGGGGACTTTTGTTTATTTGTTCACTTAGAGTAAAAAAGAACCAATGTTTTGAAACAGCAGAGAGATGTGCTACCTACCGATGAGGCAGTTTAATGACTCAGAACTTAAAACTTAAATGGGATTGAGTGAGTTTACCCAAAGCTCCTGCTCTACCAAACACTCTTAATTTAGTGATCCATCTGTGTTCCAGCTCCTTAACTATCTTACAGCTCCCTGAAGCCTGCCAAATTTGATCTTCTGCAGCCAAGTTCCAGTTAGTAGATTATACTAAGCAATTCCTTTTGACTAAAGTTTCATGAAGACGTGCATTATATGGTGAGGAAGAAGCAAGATAAAAAGTAAGAGGAAGTCTAGGAGACAGAGTAGTGAAAGCAGAATGGGTAAAAACTGTTTATGAAAGGAACATATCTTCTGTAGCATTGTTTTCTCCTTGCTGTTTTGAGAAGTAAGAAAATAAACAAGTAAATCAACCACGAATAAAAGGAGGGAGACGGTTAGATAGCATAGTGAAATGCAGGTAGAGAATAAAAAGGAGGAATAAGCTTAATTACAGGGGTTTATATTTTTATATTTGCATAATGGATAAAGATTGCTGAGTTTGCAAAATGTCTATGTTAGTAAATACATATGATAAAGAACTGTACACGGTAATGGTTTCAGCATATCACTTTTATGCCAAAATTTTCTTTCTTTACAAGATATTAGTTCTGTTCCGTATATCTTAAACAGAAGTCTATTGCAGTTTGCACAGAAAAGAAGCTTAAAGATGAAGAAAGTTTTGGTTCTTTATACTTCTGCAGATCCAGAATGAGGAGAGCGTTATTCTTTTTCTGGTCGTATGGACTGTGACAGAGATTACTCGATATTCCTTCTACACATTCAACCTGCTCAACCATTTGCCATACTTCATTAAATGGGCCAGGTGGACATGTCTTGCACTTCAGTTTCTCATGGTTCTGTGCATGTTAGTTTCACGCATGCTGAGCTAACACACAGGAGAGCAGATGTTTGAGCTTTGGTTATGTGTCAGCAGAGTGCAAGTCGGTTGCTTTCTGTACTTGGGATCATTGTTACTTGGTTTAAAATGTTAAAAATATTTTAGCTGAGATTTTGGGGTGTGATTTGTTCTTTGCTTTCTGTCTCTCACGGTTTGAACTCTGCTTTCATTTACTTTAATTTTTTTTCCCTTTATCTTTGGAGTCATCTTTTAACTTACAGTGTGACTCCTTAAGATGCTTTTGAATACAATGTCCAAAATTAAGCACCTGTGCTCATCTTTGTGGATTTCAGGTCTTTGAAAATGTGGGAGTTGTTGTCACTCAATCTGTATGCATATCATTACTTTATGAGAAGTTCTGCTTTATCAGAGCTTTTGTAAGGTTATATCCATGTAGTGAAGCTAAATACTGACTTAGTTTAGTGCACATGAAAAGTGTGTTCCATATCAAAACTGCTTTGATTTTGAAGCATACTTAAGGTTGGCCACTAGGTCACATATATTACAGAGACTGTATGTTTATCAGGAGACTTAACTGGAAGAGTAATAGTCTCTGTAGCCATAATTTGAAAAATAAATGTAAGAGACAGACTTACACTGTTAGAAGGAAAATATCTAACCTACATTCACTGCAGACGACTTATTTAAAACAGTGTGTTTATTTTCCTTTATTTTTGTTTTATAGATAATGCAGTTCTGATGCTTCTAATGCACTTTTTTGATATGTCTGATGTTTATGTCCATTCTTATAATACATTATATTTTTGCTAATACCTAAGGTGGTAGGCTTGGTTATGTTTAAGCACTAAATGGCAAACTTAAAAGTAATCAGGTCTGGTTTCATTAATAATTTTTTATGCAGGCTTCCGAAAGAGAAATGCATTCAGAAAGTACTACATTGACAGATACACTTTTTGCCACCAAGTCAGCTTATCTTGAATAACAGAATTTTTGTTTCCTTATAATAGACAATAGGGAAAACCGAAATTCTCACAGCAGAGACATGGTGAAATATACTATAAACAAAACATTTGAAGATGTATTATCTTTACATAGAGTCAAAAATATCCCATCAAGATTTATGGATAATCAAACAGCACAACTGGGCATAAATTCAGTACCCCAACGGAGCTGGAAATTTCTCATCTTCAGCTTATAATTGTAAAAGATTTGTCTGTCTGTTGTTAATGGAATAGGTATGTTCTAAATTTTAGTTCAGAGTTTTTACTTTGGGGTCCTTTTTTCACTGCATAGAGACAAACTGTGTATAGGTCATGGCATTGGTTCCTTCTTGTACCTCCCCTAACCTGTTCTCTGACCTGTGAGTCCTCTAAGCCCATTTGTTCCTAGGAAGAAACCCTTCTTGTTTGGTTGCTGCTGTTTTGGATCTCATCTCTTTTTGTCGTGGAGTGCACATTGCCCCTTTCTCTCTGTGCAACGGCTCTCATTGCTGTTCCCTGCATGAACTCAAGAGCTGTTCCTTAGGAAAAATTGCATCTCCAAGGGGCACTATGCGTAAGGACAGCACAAACCCTATTGATGACATTTTTCATTTTATCACCACCTATGTGGCCTACGGCATTCAAACAACATTTTCTTTAAACTGAATGCCTTCACCTTTTATTTGAGCATCTTCTTCCCATTTTAAAATGGATCTGATAAATTTCTGGCACTCTCATTTTCTTTTATTTTTTTATTTCCATTAGTGATAAATGTAATATTATTTGGATTTCCCACGTGGCAGTGGGTAAAACAGGCTTCTGATGTTTCTCAATGTCTTCATTATCTTCAAAGAGATTATAATACATAGAGTTGACCCAGTGTGCGTGCACTGTTACAAAGATATGTAGGATCATCTGAATTTGGGATCCAGTCCTGGTCTGAATCCTGATGGTGACAACAGGAGCAAGACCAGTAAATTTAAAAAAAAGTCATAATTGGAGACTACAAATTTGCAGATTTTATTACTCTTTAGTGTTAGAAAGTCATACAAACTTTCTGATACTTCACTGTTTTTAAATAAAAGGACTGAGGAATGCATTCTCTGTAAACCTAAGCAATGCTATCCAAAGTCACTGAAACTGGTATTCTGTGCCAAGTCAGGATGTGGTCCTCGATTTTGGTGCAGGAACTACTGGAATACATTGCTGTGCCACTAATAATAGCAAGAGGAAATTTTAAATTCATGGGGTGTTTCTCACAAGGGTTTTTTTTTTAATGCAGATACAACTTTTTTATCATTTTGTATCCTGCTGGAGTTGCAGGTGAACTGCTAACCATATATGCTGCTTTACCTTATGTGAAGAAAACAGGAATGTTTTCACTGAGACTTCCCAACAAATATAATGTCTCCTTTGACTACTATTACTTCCTTATTATTGTCATGTTCTCCTATGTGCCATGTAAGTATTACTTATCTGTAGTAACGCAAACAACATAATAATCAATTATCAGCAATGCTGGAAACACTGCCTCTAGTTAAATTTGCTGAACACTTTCTACTATAAAAGCCTACTTTCTGTTGTTCCAAGCTTTGCTGTGCTTTAGTTGGTTAGACTGAGATTTTCCATGCTGTTATCTGCCTCAGAACATAAGCTGTCTTAAAAAATTTAAGTGAAAATGCTAAAAACATTTCTAAGACTTGGACAAAGTAAAAAAACTTTTTGCTTATGCATAGAAATGTCTGTAACTGTGTCGCTGAGAATTTCTAGTGCCTCTGCCGCTTTGAAGCAATGGCTTAAAAATTGTCCTGCAAGTTGTGCCAGAGATTTGCCTTGTTTTTATTGCTATTAATATCCATTTACGTGTTGCATCTGAAAGTCACTATTTGAGCATGCTTGGGAAAAACGTAAAGCAATATTCGCTGAGATTTCATTTTCACAGAAATCTAGCCCTCAAACCTTTCTGAACATACTTCAGTCCCTGGTTTAATCAGATCGTCCTTGTACTTCTGGATACCAGAAGGCACAGAACAATTGGCTAACCGGAGCTAAGATTAGAGAGACTACCTGTCTTTCACTTCGAGTGTTATTCCCACTGGTACCTGAGCAGTGTAGACAAGGAGAAAGCAACCTGATTCAGATATAGCACCATGAATGGAGCTAGACCAAACTAGGCAAATAGAGTATTTTAGATAATCTGGACAATGAGGTTAAAAACAAGGCAAGAGATTAGGAATAGGCGTGGAGAAGCAGGAAAATTGGAAGTTAAAAGGGTCTGTGATCTGCATCCATAAAAGGTATTTGTTTAAGAAGTTGACCTTAAACATGGATTTCCACAGTATGCACATTCACTGTGAATTTTTTTTGTCACAAGAAATCATGAAGGCCAATGAGAGAGCTCAATGTGAGTAAAAAATGTCCTAAGCTATCATAACTTACTAACAGTTTTACAATTGTTTATATAACTTAATGCTTCAGGGATAAATCTGATTTTCTATCCATTAAATATAAGGATCAAATGTATCAGCAGGACAGTAATATAATAGATTACAGAGTACCAGGAGAGAGGGAGCTTCTCACTTCAGACTTGAACAAGTAGGGTACATTTGTATCCTCCTCAAAGTCTTAATTCAAACATGCTGACCTTAGCATAGATTTGAAGACTTCAGGCACTGCCAGAAAGTGATTAATTCCTGTTTATACAAAGAAAGTGTTGGAGGGAAGTTCCTTGAACAGGGGGTATACATTCAGGGGGCCTTGTCTGACTTTTGGGCAATTACTTTGCAATTCACTGCAATGTTCATGACTTGCTGTTATTTACCTTAACCAACTGCGGTGTTATGTGCCATAATTTTTCCTCAGTTCATCATTCTGCAAAATTGTATTTTTCTGTTATGTGATCTGTTTAATTTTTTCATCTAATTTGCTTTCTTTTATGCTTTGATCAAGTATTTCCACAACTCTACTTCCACATGCTGCGGCAGAGAAGAAGGGTGCTTCATGGAGAAGTGATTGTAGAAAAGGACGATTGAATCAAGCCGTGTAACTATGGTGCTTTTACTGGAAAAAGAGGGTAAAAAAGCAAAACTTCCTGTGATTTTTCTGAGTCCCAAGTTTTAAAACATGGAACAAGAATAAACAACTGTGCATAAAATAGCATGGACTGTATTATTTTTACAATTAATATATCTTCAGACTTACCTTTTCATCCTTGGTTTGACTTGGATTTTTAATTGTTCATTTCTTCAGACAAATTATTTTCTTATTTTCAGTAGGTTGACAAATAGCTTTAAGAATTGGAGTAGTTGGCTACTGTGCTTTCTGTTCTGAAAGTTCTGTTATGACCTGTAGTCATCATCAAGAACAGAAGGAGAGTTGATAAGTTGTACTAAAAGTGAGTCTTCTGGAAAATAGAGCATAAATTAACTAATGATGTTTTTCATAGACTGGATGGCTTAAATGTTATTTAAGCTTTATATTAAATAATACCTTTCCAGTTATAAGAACTATTAGCATGTTGTTCAACATTCTTTGAATTACAGGATCACACAGTAGAATTCCAGAAAGACTTATGAAAGGAGCTGAATTCTTGATTGTCAGTGCAAATTTAGATCTCTCTGTATTTTCATTTGTAGTTTTAAAGATATATAGAATAATAGATACAATATCAGCTGGTTAAAAATTTGTGCTGAGGAGTAGACTTGATGTGCCTACCTTTCTCTGATCAGTGGCTGGAATAGGACTCGTTTGCAGAGGAAGACTGATTGTCAGTATGTTTCCTATTCTACATTTAATTATGTATGCAGAAAAATTATAGTATTGCATTTAAAAACTGTAGCTATGGTGAGACATTTAACTTCCTATAAATAGCTAAGTGGGATAATATATATTTGAAGTAGCATCTTAAAATACAAATTGTGCTTTGAATCATCCCATTGTGCAATTTTAATTACTCCCTCCCCATTAATTGTTTATACTGTGTTGACCTAATTCTATTTAATGTCTTCAATAATCTGCAAGAGGGATCTACATTATATTAATAAAAGTTACAGATGACATTGCACTATATGATACCTGAGTGGGAGAGGTCCAACGAATTAGATGTAGCCTAAAAGAGTCAGAGAAAAGGTAATGCATTTGAGGAAACTTGGACACTTAGTGGGAGAGAGAGAAGATTGAAATGTAATAATGTAGTAAGAAGCTTGATAATGTAGGCAACAAAGTTGCTTCTGGCATCACTAATGTCAAGAGAAGAGTGTATGTTCAGAAGAGCTGCATCAGGCAGCTGGAAGTCAGAATACTCCCTGTGATTGCTGAGTTAATTTTTGGAGTATGGTCTTATATTTTGGGTACCTCAGGGGTGAGAAATTGAGCCAATCTTCTGAAAAGTCAGAGAACAGTAACAAAATGAGTTGAAGTGAGAAAGAAGTCGGAAAGATTGAGTCGTTAAGTATGTATAATTTTTTATGTGACAAATACATTTAAAGAGCCTTTCTAAGTATGAAGGCGTAACTAGAACAGATTACATAAATTTGTAAAAAGGTAAATATCCAATGAATATCAGGAGAAAGATCCTACCAATGAGATCAGTTGGGTTATGGAATGACACAGTAGTGTTTATCAACACATACAATTTCTTGGAAGGTTTTAAGTTAGATGTAATGCAGTAGTGGAAAATAATCTTCCTTTGGCAAGAGTTTGAACGACATACTTGAATAGGCAGTTTCCATTTTTAGCTTCAATGATTCTATGATAATACAGCTTTTTTGAAAATGGTAGATACACCTTTTTCTGGTAACTTGATGAAAAAGCAAGGATTTACTACATCCCTAACTTTCAAATTCCATTTTGTGCCTTAAATTTGTGATAATTATGCATGTCTTCATTACATGTAAATTAGTTTCCTTTTAAATGACAGGTGCATAGTGAACTTGAGATAGAATAGTTGTATTTCTTACAATTTTAAAAGGTATAATCTTCGTATTTTTTAGAGGAAATTTCATGCAAGGTGCTATAATTTAACTTTTTACTTCTCTGTTTTATATGCAGCTAAAATTATTAAAAGTTTAAAATATAAACTACATTTACAACACTGAATCACAAAATAGTTGTTACACATGTTCAGACTAGCAGTTGTATTTGTCCAAAGTTCTTAGAGTACTGTTTTATAAACTTCACTTGCTTTTTGATCCATGAGGAACATCATGGCAGTTTTTAGAAATATTTTTCAGTTAGCAAGCAGGAGAGTGTGATGAAATATGAGTAACTAAGATTAGATTAAGTTCTGTGTCTCTTTTTTTTACTGTCAGGGCAGCTCACTGAAGACCATAGCTATCAATTCATTGAAAATGCATTGGGTACTTTATGGATGTGATTTTGAAATCCTCAATCAGATGAGTGTATCCTACAGATACTATTCCTGTAATAAAAGGAATACCTGCACTATAATACTGTATTATATTTGTTTTCATTGTGCCTTAAGGATATTATCATATGTCAATCAAGGAGTTATTTTTATATCCTTTTGTACATGTGACATGAAAAAAATACAGCACTGTGCTAAAATCTTGGGTTTGCACTTTCATAAAGCAACAGTGTACAAAGTAACGATAAAATTTTAAGTCATTCACAGCTACAGAAGAGTCTTGCTAATTGATAAATGAATAAAAATAAAGCTAAAATTTACTTAGAGTATTGCATTTAATGTTTCACAGGCCAGAGAGACTGCCATGTAGATGAGTTTACATGGCATGTACTTTAAAAAAACCAAGCAACACGTTTTTTTCTTCCAGTTCTTTTTTTTGTATTAAAGCCTTTCACTGAAGCCTCAATGTATACCTTTTGTTTTAATATCTTCTCAAAGATAGTGAGAATTGCAGGTAAAATCCTCTCAGCATTGACTTCTGATGGGCCAGGATTTTATCCTAGGTAGCTTACTTAGACTTCAATATAACATCGTGAAACATTTAATTAGCTTGTTAAATGGACATAAAAGATTAAGTATGATTTTCATATGGTGCTCTCTTTCCAACTTCTTTTTGACACCTGTCTTTTTTGTCTTCCTCTCTGCAATATTCCTAGTTTTCTAAAGCATTGAAATCCTCCTGTTTATGAAAGATTAGGAATGTATTCAAACATCAGCGTCTTTAGTGTTTTGATGTAGTCTCTAACATTGTTCATATAAAGGTATTTTCTTATTTGTGATATATATGCCTTCTGGAATGGATTAATACGGAGTATGACCTTATGAAGCTTTTTTAATGACAATACATAGGAATAGGCATTTGGAAAGAGATTCCTTTTCATCAGGTGACATTTCCTACTATTGGTAGTCACATTAACACACTGTCCTTTTTATAAACTCTGGCTGAAAGCAGTTGGATTTCTTGAGGTTCCCCCCAACACTCACACACTGTTCCCACCGGGAAAGGCTGTTTGGGACAGATTGGGTGAATCGCCTAGTTTCACAGCTCTGCCCAGAATGTCTAGAGGCCAGATCCTGGCCTCAGGGCATGGGCAGTACAAAGGAATATAACGCTGAGAAATTGCATCTTCCACATTAGCTGCCAAGAGGGTCTCTGAGGCCATTGTGAACAGTAGTTGATAGGCATCATTTCTCTCACCTCTCACTGTGGAGGATGTGAGAGGAGAAGCAGCTCAGTGTGCTGTCATACCTTCTGCACAGGGAACTCAGGAGATCAGCTGGGAGCACCTCTGTGCACAAAGGGTGTGTTACAGAAAGGGCTTTTCTGCTCCACTCAGCTATTTTATTGCTATCTAAAAGCCTGTATTTCTTGAAATAGTGGTATGCCAAGATAGCTATGCCACACTGCTCTCAATAGTTTAGTTCAAAATAAACAGCCTTGGAGAAATGATGTGGTGTGCTTCTTCTAATTCCCATTGAAAGTAACATGTAGCCAGGCTCATGTTAATGGACGGATTGCAATGACTACTTAACAGGGAGGTGCGTGGAGGCCTTTTCTGTGACCAGAGGGAACCTACGTTTACTTACCCAGAAAGAAATAGGTGCATTTTAAATCTAGGTCTAGCTACTGCTCTGGCTGTTGTACTGACAGTCTTCACAGTAGCTTAATTTAGTGGATATTTGGGTATTTATATAATTACTAAACTAGAATGAAAACAGATTACAACCGTTACAATAAATTATAATTTAAGGTAGTTGCTACATTAACAGGTTTTGTGAAATCAGCTCTTACTTAATCTGCCTTAGGAAAAAAAAAAAGGAAGGAAAGTTAATACAAATAAGTGTTCTGCACTAGGCAGGAGGGCTTCATAAATCAAAATTTTCAGGCAGGCAAACTGGCTGCAGTTGTTTATGAAGGGTTCGTTAAATGTGTCTTTGAACAAAAAGGTTGAAAGCTTTTCTGAAAATTCAATTTTATTTCATAATGTGTATTTTAAATGTGCTCAGAGATACTGTATTATTTATTACCAGTTTACAATTTAAATTCATGCTGAACATATGCTTTTTTGTGGATGATTAACTGTAGCCCATTAAAATGTTTTATTCTGTTTGTTACAATGACTGTTTAAGAAACAAACACCTGATGTTTCTGCAAAGCTCTGTGTTCTCTTGCTCAAGTGAGTTGCAGTATTGTTAGTGCCTACTAAGCTTTGCAGGGCTGTTAAAATGGCAGGTTAATATTTGCCAAGGATAGCTCCTTAAACTTGCTTTCATGACGGCACACCTTAATAGTGAGTGGTACTCTTGGTTCAGTGCCTGGTACTGTGTGCCGCTGATGCCGTTCTAGGGGTCTTGATTGCCTTCAGTAGGACTGAAGACTATAGATGTCAGTAAGTGATTCATCCTTATGAATTACCAGACTAAGAAGACCTGTCTTGTGAACTCTTGGGTCACAAAAGTGAGTAAGTCTGACAAGAGAACTTAAGGCTGTACCAAGATAAACTGTGGAGAACCTGGACGTTGGGTAACTCTAGACCTCTCATAGGAACTTGCTGTCAAGTTCTGACGGGCAACTGGTAGTGGCTTTTGAGTTCCAAAATGTACAATACTTTCTGTGTCGTGTTGTATCAACTGAAACATGTTGTCTTTTTATTCACAGCTCCCTTGCTTCTCTGTTCAGTCTTGAATGTATTTTATGTCCTTTCAGTTGATGGCTTTGTAAAAGTGTAAGTACAGAAATACTTATCTAAGCATATCGTGTATAGAATTGTACTTAAAGATTCTTAATAATGTAACTGCACCGCAGCTGCTCATTATTATCATTAGCAGTTTACACAGACAGGAAAATAACACGATATGATACTTTTAATAACTTTATTTATTTGCAAAGATTATAAGTTTTGTTGAGCTATAGATTCAGGTATTTGTTTTAGAGATTGTTAATACTGTAGTATTGTAGAAATTCATCATCAATTAAAAGACATGTTCTAAACTATGTTCTATTTGATTATTTTTTTTTGGTGGCATGTAGAAGTCAGTTCATACAAACGTTCAGCATATTACACCAGACTGGTATGTGTTTACAAATACTGCACTTTTTTATCTGGAACTACTTCACAAATTAATCTTGAGGTCCCCTGTAACATATTTATTATTAGCCAGCCTTCCTTTTTATATTTCTTAAAATATATTCCATTAAAAAAGAAGTAGGTTTGACTAGTAATACTGGTTTATCAAACGAGGGGAAAATACAGGGCATTAAAGAGAATGTATAACATCTGTCAACATGTATGAAGACAATTGCGTTAACAGTGGTCCTGAAATAGGTATTATAATAGTGGATATTTCGGTGTTTGAAACAGGACTTTTTTGTGCTATTAACCTTTGAGGGGGGTGGAGGCAGTGAACATCCTCTGGCTGTCCTTTGCTATATGGCTTAACAATGACATTGCAGCTATGAGGATTTTGTTGCTATGACAGTGCAATAAAGCAATATGTGAGCATTCACACCTACTTCTTTTGAATTAGGAATCAAGTGGTTGTAACCCCAAGGAGCTTAACTGCATACAAAGGCTAAATCCTGTTAGTCAGATATATTATAATGGAGACGTAGATCTAATCTGAAAGTCGCAGAAGTGGTCTTCTGATCTAAATTTACAGGACAGGATTTACTTGTCCTGGCCCTCTACCAATGTTAAACCAGTCAGATTTCTGTAGAATATCCACTGATCTCAACAGGAGTATGATGGGACATAGACATTCACATATTCTGTCGTGTGTAAATCTGGATCTACCAGGAAAAGAGTAAACTGTAGCCTCTCTTTAGCACTGTCTGGGAGAGAGCATGTGCTTGTTGCGCATTAGCTGTTGCATGGTGGCTCGCCTGCCTCCCAGCTTTACAGTGCAACTGCACCCAGCACTGCTTCCTGTGGAACGCACCAAAAGACCAGGAAATCTCCAGCCTTATGCTACTATTGCATTATACAAATCTGAATTCGGCAGAGTCATAGAAACTCACTTCTGCAGATATGTGAAGGATCTTTTATTTCTGAAATTAATCTAGGTCCAGTGACACATCCCATTAAAAATAGGCAGGGTAGATCAGCCTTCCCAGCTGCTTGGACATTGCTAGCTCGGAATGCTGCTGTCACTGAGCAACTTTGATTTCCATACGTAGTCTCTTGGCAGTCTGTGCTGATACCATGTTCATAAAATGGCACTTTGCCTGCCCTTAAGCGGCTGTTCCAGATTCAGTAGAACAACTTGCAAATGATGAGCAAGAAAAGATTCAGATGAGTGTACTGCTTCACATTCCAAGCACTCTCCTGTGCTCTGAAGAGAATCCTGGATGTGCAGTCAAATGTTTGTGCCTCTTAATTTATCATGTATGAAGTTGCATTGTAAAATACAATAGACCTTGAACTCATGAAGGAAAGAAACAAATTTGAGCACTGAAGGCAGCAGATTACAATTTATTGTGTAGATTAAGTCTGGGAAGACTATTAAAACTGGAATTCACCTGGTGACAGTTGTGTATCTTGCAGCCAACGCTTGCAGCCAACTGAAAGCCAAGTATTTAACATTACTCCTGTTTTCATTCAAAGTGAGGTGATGTTGCTGAGAATAACAATCTGGAATTCTTGTCAGCAGTCTTTTACAGTGATCATCTCTGGGCATTGACTGTTTTAAATTTCCAATCTTCACATCATATGCAGCAAACTAACAAAAGGTTCTGTCACTCAAGAAAAAAAGACCCTGGAAAAAATTCGTCTAGAGGTTCCTAAATAGAAAATTTATTTAAGAGTTCATGGGATATAAACACATTTTCATACTCTTAAGGAGAAATAATAATTTAAATCATATGAGGATTTATTTATTTATTTTGTTATCTGTGCTTACTACAATACAGTGCTTGAAAAGAAGTTGGAAATTTAGAGAACAATGCCCAGATACTAAATGCTGGTACTGAATCTTTAAAAAGATGGTAATATCTTAGGGTTAACAGGAAGAAAGCAGAGACACAAACTAACTTTTCTCAGATGGAAAGAGTAGCTCAAATCTTGGGTCTGCCTGTTCAGCTTTGTTTGATCCGTAGGCAGTGTCTGCTGTTGTCTATTATGTTACAAATGTCACTGCATTCATACTTGATATAGACCTTTTTTTTAAAAAAAAATCAATAGACATAAGTAGTTACTGATAAAAATGTGTTACTGTCAGGTGAAACTTGGGTCAGAAAAAAAGAAGGCATGGTTTCTCCATTTCTCAACCCTCTTAAATAGAAAGATTGTCTTACCTTAAGAGCCATATTAGGCAGCGTTGCCATGATATTTTTTATCTGCCATGAAACCAAAATTAAGCTACTTTTTAGATTATTATTTTCCCACAATATTTTTTGCTGTGTGGGAATGAGTATATGGTCTAGATGATTTTCTCAGTTGTCTCAGAGCCCTGTTCTTTTCCAGGTCAGCAGTAGTCTACAGCTGGAAGAACACTGCATTGTGATATTCCTAAATTGGTGCAAAGGCAAGATTCTTTAGAAATAACTTAATTCTCCCCGTAACTGCAGGATGAAGATAAAATGTTAAAGACTAATAGTTTGTATGAATGTGATAGCCTCCTGAATAATGTCTGTTATGTGTGAACAGGTTTTGGGGTTTTGATTGTTTGTCTGTTTCTGCCTATGTATTACTTACAAACTAATTACACCATTACCTACTGAATATGAAGTCGGTGGGCTTTTGTGGCTGGCATATATGTGAGTTCCTTGAGTTTATGGCAGGTTTATAGTCCGCTTCTCTGATCATTAGCTTTAACTCTTAGCTGCAAATGTGTATGGGAAATACACAGTGATTTCACCATCTGTCTGAAGTGAGCATTATAGTTCAGGATGTCTTTCTCAATGCATTCAGTTATTTAAGCATGATTCCCTTTTTGTCTTCCTTCCTTCCAATCTGTGCAGGCTACTGACAGAGAGGGAACAATCACAAGATCTCTTGCAAATAATGTCAAGTTTTTGTTAGTTCTCTTGTTTCACTTCTGCGATTGCTACGATCCTTGAGCTGTTAAACAGCACTAAGTTGAAGATAACTCAATCACCTTCCTATGGTCTGTAAAGTATTAGGGGGCAGAGGGTGCAGAAGACAGAAAGCCAGCAGAGAACAACGGAGCTAACGTTTTGTGTTAGATGAAGAGTGGGTGGCTTTAGCCATGAGCTGAGGGTAGTATGTAGCATATATGTTTAGGGAACTGAAAAGGAGACAGTGTGTTTCTGAGTCAGTCACTCCTGGATGGCTGCTGTGCTTGTGACTGGAACAGTTTGCTATTTAGCCCTTGGTATTGAGAAGACACATGAGACATGCTTCCCTGATGAGTGGTACCATTTATATATCTGCTCTTGTTTTTCATCTCTGGGCACACTATGTGCCTGCAATTGCACAGTTTGCAGATGCTGCTTTCTACATGTTAAAAGAATTAACACCTTCCTCCAGTGTTTTAATGTAGTTTAATTCTGAGATGTCAAGATCTTCTTGGAAGAAATAGTGCTGATCTGATTCCATCCTGAGAGCATGAATGTTTCAAGCAGCAGAAGTAAATCTATTCAGGGTTTTGGGTGCCCTCCGTAAGTAGTTCTGGCAGCTAATTTAGTCCTGTCTCCTATCTTTCTGATGTCTTTTCCAGCATAGCCTGTATCTTCTAATTCATTCTGCACTATGAAATCTCATTACACAAAATAAAATATGTATGAAAGAGAAATACAAGCTATGCAGGTGGGCCAGCATGCGTAAAATATGGGACCTATCCTTCCTTACTGCAGTCTTTCATGGCAATTGCGGGAGGAATGTTAGACCAACAATTCTGAGGAATAGCAAAACTGTTGGTCACTAACAGTGGTCTTAGAGTTTCCTGACTGTGAAACAGTTTGAGGGGAATCTGCTCAGGGATGTTTTTTTAATAAGTGCTTGCTGAGAAGCCAGTCACAAGCTCTTTTTCCCAAGGCATGTTGGGGTGGAATTTTTGCTTTAAGATGACTGCATGTGCTTCACTTTAGAGGTGATGCTTAAACCTTCAAGGTTCCTTGTGCTAATACTAAGATTTCTACCTTTCAAGGGACTTTAACCTTTATGTTATTCATTTATATTCCCATTATAGGCCCATAGCATCCCTCCGGTGATGATCTTTCTTCAGTGTCTATTTCATAATTCCCTGTGACTGTCACTGAAGCTGTGACTGTTGTACTCAAAAATGTTCAGACCCCAAGTAATATTACCTCGTATTTCCTCTGGCTGAGACAGGATATTACCTTTGTTTTGGTAATGGTAAACATGGGGGTTTTTTGATCAAGGAATGCATAGTTTCAAAGCTGTGAGATCTACAATGAAACCTGGAAACCTCAAATTGGAGAAAGGGGATAAATTATTTTAATATTTACTAGAAACTCTGAGACCTGTAACAGGTGCATATTGAGTGAGATAATTAGGCATGCTTTAAAGTCAGCTGCAGTCAAGCTATTATTTCAGGATTTCTCTCTCAGAAACTGCAGGAAGAGAGTTACTAGTCTCATGATGGTAGCAAATGCTCTCAGAGCACTACCCAGGCTAACCAGTGTCGTTTCCCATTGCAACTCCCCTTCTGTGGGAAACTGAGAAATAATTACTGTGTAAGTACACTGAGCTCTAAATAGCTGTTATTCCTTAGGTATACTCTTTACTAAGAGGTTTCATCTGCAAATAACACATTTTGAGATGGAGCACGGGAAGGATGTGACAATTTAGAAAAGCCTTTAAGAGATCAGGTTTAAAGCGGCACAGCTGGGTAGGTTTGCAGTTCACAGTAGGTTTGGAGATACAGATCATGGGACCAGATCCTCTACTGCTGTGCCTCAGTGGCATTATGCTGACTTGACAGATTTGAAGACTTGACTCCTTCTAAGAGATTTTCTAAGAAGAATAGTTCAAAATTTGAATATGTAGTCCATGGGAAATTGTGATATTTTTCTTTTTAAATTTGGACAAATGCTAGAAATACCAGCATTTCTTTCAGAACAAGAACTGTAGAAAAACAAAGATGGAAACAGTGAGGGATTTTGTTCTGCACCAGTTCTAGGTTAAACCTTTTAGGTTTGATATTATGAAAATGCAATTTTCTGTCAAAAATGCATTCTTTTGGTAGGGAATTCCTGGCTAGCTCAGTCTCCAAGTCCTTAGACTGAGGCTGTGGGTATAGGGAGCAGGGTGGAAGAAGGTGAATGAAAAGCCGTGTTACCTCCCCCAGCTGTGGTTCCACGCTGAGACAGCTGCTGTACAGGACTGCAGCCCCGGCAGAATGGGGTCAGTAGGTGGAGAGCAAGCTGGCTGCCAGGGACAGGCTTTAGAGAGACCAGCTGAAAGAAGCTGTGGAAGGAGCAATACAGAGTGAAGCCTGCCAAGCTGGGGAAGCAGGGAGTGGCCACAGGCAGCAAGGGACAGAAAGGAACAGTCCTCAGTTGCTTAACACACGGTCGCTAAATCTAGAGGAAAGATCTTCTGGGTCTTCTGCCCTGCAGAAAAAGGAGGTAATGTTCCTGGAGGAGAAGGGGGTAAAGGATTAATTCATCCCAGACTTGAGAAAAATACAGTTGCATTCCATGAGATTCCACTGTATTAAATTTACCCCACTCTGTCACTTACACCATGTACTCTTTTATCCTGAATTAGTCTGTTTCTTCCCAATTTAAGCAATGGGATGGAAACATCTTCTGACATGTCATGGCACCTATTTTCTCTCCTGGTGCCTTTGACTTTGAATTTGGAGAACAGTGGAAGGAACTTGAACCAGGAACCAGCTAACTCCTCCTCCTGTGGGCAGCTGTGCCTGCGTTTGTACTGCATACCTCCAAAGGAGTACTTGGTTTGTTCTGTGCATCAGGAGGTTAACCCTGATTCGGCTCAGCTCTGAAGCTAGAAAATTCTCTAGGGTCCATCTGAAACACCTACACAGCCACTTCCCTGAAGCCTTTGGAAATCCCTGAAGTAGTCAGTTTTGCTAGCGATCCAGCAATTTGAGACCCACCTCTGCCAAGGTGATCTCTTCTGCAGGATAGAGAGGCCAAGAAGATTTGGCTTCAGACCTGAGTAGCCTCCAACCCCCTTCTGATACAGGGGCCAGATCTTCAAAGAAAACCCAGCCACTGCTGTGAATCTGGACTCTTGCAGTGGTTCATCGTTTTCAGTGTGGGAGTGTAGATGGAGTTAAAATAATCCCTGTTCTAGCAGTTCACCCATCTCATTTTTTACCACTATGCCCTCTGGGAAGTGTGGCTGGCCAAAAGAACTGTATTTTGTTCTCAAAAGCTTAGAAAGAGGCTTAATGTTGTGACAGACAAGAAATTGGCTGAGAAAACAAAGGATGAAGTGACAGCAAGAACTGTTTAGAGAGTAGGAACGTGGGATTTAACAACAGTACACAGTAAAACCAAGCTACTTCCAAAGTATAAATGCTGATCTTGCATATCTGAGGTAAACTGAGAAGGTTTCCATGTTTCCCAGATTTTTCTGACACTTGAAGTGGACCAGATGGTCATTTGGTGGGAATTAGTGTAGTGCCATGAAAGTTAAGCTGCTGGTTTACACCAGCTGTTACATGGCCCTTTATGTTTATAAAACACATCATATGTATTTCTCTTTTCTATATTGCTTTAAGTTTTCTAAACTACATCTCTCTAGACCATTCTTTGGAAAGCTGAAAGAAATTCAGCCACTCTCTCATTTCATTGTACTAGGCCTTACTTGGTTTAAGGCTATGGCGAAGACAATTTTTCCTCTCTGTTATGTGTGAGTCCCTTCTGACACTGAGAACATTATATTGTCTTCACAAAGGATTGATGCTGTTTATTGGACATAAAACTAAAGGGGGCACTAAAAACCATGATAATAATACAGTATCTGCAGACAAATAGCTTTTGTGACAGAAAACAACAAAATGAGTTACTGCTGTAAGTGTCAATGCTTTTAAAATGCTTTAATTGCACAGTATCTATTTCAGAATATTGAAATGCAGAGGTAATTTGGGCTAAAAGAAGATATGATTCACAGTCAAGATGTAAGCTGTGACTTGACAAGGTTTAATAGCTGCCTCAGGCAGATCAGAATGTGTGATAATGAGAATCTAGCAGAAAAACACATCGTGGAACTGAACTTCAGAGTTTGCCAGGGTAAGTGGTGTCAGTGACTAGCTAGTAATGCTCCTTCTATGAGGCAAAGAGGCAGAAGTGGCCACTCTTGACAGCAGCGACAGCTGCAAGCTTCCAGCTACTTACAAAATACTCATTTCTGAAGGAAATACGTGCATTCATATATAGTCATATTCGTATATATGTACATACATCCATATATAAATATAAAATCTATTTTTGTGGAGTACAGTTCAGTGAAATGCATTTCAGCGTGACAGAGAAGTAGTTTCATGATAAAGTCTTCACCAATTTACTGTGCTCCGTTGTCTGCTCGTGTCCCCTGCCAAGTCCTTTCTGGGAAGCTGTAAAAAGAAAATTATTTGCTGGCTTAGGGTTGGAGTTGACTCTGTTCCCTTCATTGCTACTGTACTCTTCTCTGCAGGGGATCATTTTACATTTTCTTAATTGCAGAGACAGCTCATGGTGTTGGCAGTAGTGGTACTGAGAAATGGATTTTAATGAAGTGCAGTTCTCTTACTCCACTGGAACTTCAGCATTCGCAAGCTGAATGATAGCGTCCTGTCAAGATAACGCGGACAACTTTGTCACTGAAGGGACAGATTTATTTGGTGCCCATGTATTTTATAGCAAGATTGTGCTTTAATAATGTCTTGCCATATTGCTTTAAGTTTACCTGTATTGTTCCGTTTGAAAATATTGCTACTTGGAAGTAAAATGAAAGGGAAGTTACTGGCTGGAGTCTAAGATGAGATTCCTTTCACCTAACTTTAGATTTTTATGCTGCAGATGTTTGCAGCCAGGGTAGATACCCAAGTTTCCCTTTAGAGTCAGGGGAGACAAATGGGCACTTGCAGAGCTCAGTTCATTTAACCTTTTGTAGATGTCTAATATGAGTTGAGGTGAATCCCACTCTAGCCTCTTTGGCTGTAAAGACAGCATACTGTGCCTGGCTCTGCAAACAGTATTCCTGCAGGTACACTGATAAAGGCCTCCTGCATCTGCACTGTTCGTAGGCTGCCCCTTCAGGAGAAGACTGGTTGTATCCCTGCTGCATAATATCTTTGACTTGAGAAACTGCAGAACAGATCACTTGGCAGGACTTATAAGCCCCACTTGAAGCAAATAGAGGAAAACATTGCAGGTGATATCTAAAGGAGGAAATCAATCCCATATTTTGGAAGGTTTTGTCTACGAGAAAGTTAAAAGTCCTGCATGTCTTAGAGGCTTCCTAAAGAGTGATGCATATGTGACTGTACTTTCAGTTCATGCTCGTTCCTGCCCTCTCTCCGGTGACTTTTCAACCCAGCTGTGAATTTCAGCCACATTAAAAAGAGGCAGTAATGTCTCAAAGACATTGTATTCCCCAAAGTTTTTTAGAAAACTGGTGCTTGAATAGAGAAGGAAGACCCAAGTGAGCGTCACCATAAAAGAAAGGCAGCAGCAGCAGCGGGGCAGGTAGCTGCTCTCTTTGACTCGCCACTGGCTGACCCACGCTGCGGTGCACACGCTGGCTGCCCTGCCAGCACCAGCGGGCCCTGGACAAGCCACTGCACCCTGCTGCCTCTCTAGCTGGCACCTAGGGGATGCGAAAGGAAGCAGGGATTTCAGGAATGTGAGAGCAGAAATTGGAGCTGCTGAGGCAGAAAGGCAATAGGGAATAGCTGGGTCTGTGGTGAAATGGTGGGTGGATAAAAATCCATAGGAATCGAGGCTAAGACTGGCTGTTCTGTACGTGTCATTCCTAATCACTCATAACGTAAATACCATTAACTTCTAAAAGTTGAAGAAGGACAAGGAGAATTTGAGCGAGTAAGATAGACACACGGTTCAGAAACTAGAGCAAACAATTGACTTGCCTTCACCTGCAGCATCCTTTTCTGCAGCTCCCAATTTCCTACTGTGAAATCCTCTTAGCATTCCCCTGAAACACTTACAAGTCTAAAGATAATTGCACTCCGTCTGCACTTCTGTTTAGCTAACAGAAAAGAGGTCATCTCTGCTGCCTGGGTATTGTCCAAATGCTATACTTAATAAGCCTACTTAAACATCTTAACGAAAGAAAAAGGTATAGAAAGGCTGTTCCTCCAAGCAATTTATCCCAGGGAATAGAGAAAGGTCAACAGTGGAAATTCTGCGAGATGTGCAACACAAATGCAGTGTGGAAGGGGATCAGCATCCAGGCTGAAAAATCCATGGGAAAGGGAGAACTGTGTCCCCCGGCTTGTCGGGCTGCTTATAACCAACCTGAACAACTGCTTAAAATCAACATGTGCCTGTCAATATTGTGGCTAGTAACTTAAACCTGCTCAGTCTTTGAGTTAGTCTTGGATGGGTATTCAGAGCATCTCACGGGCATTAGTCCCTGACATGCTCCCTTCGTTCCCTGCGCAGCTCTGCTCAGTCCTTCCTCCCTGGCCTGTTCTATTGACTGACTTCTCAGCCCTTCTGCTTGAGTCTCTGTGATTTGGGCATACCTCTTGTTCCGCCTTTATCTCTGAAAGGAACTAATCCGGTTTCCTTTTCTAGCTGTGTGTCTTTTGTTATTCAGAAATCACTACGCTGGGGTAAGAAAGAGCTTCTCAAGACGTTGCTCGCTGTTACACCTGTATATAAATTCATCTTCCCGTGACTACAAAGGCTTTTGTGATGTGCATTTTCTGTTTGATCTGTTGTTTTCTCAATGTATTTTAAGGATTTTTAGTGCCCTGCTTTTAAGACCAGTTGTTGGGTAAGGAGGTACTGTCTGTCTGTTAAACAAGAAGCCACAGTCCCAGTCCCACAAGTACTGCTCTGCGATCTGGTAGGGCTTTACCCACCAGTCTTTTCAAGTGTCCTTTTGGCAATTTCAGTACTGTTTTCCAGGAAGGCTTTAGACTGTAGTTTACACTATTTTGAAAAGCATCTGAAATGATCATAATCATGTGGTAGTGTATTATTTATCATTAGCATAGCTAGTATGTGGAGGCCAATAGATAAGTATGAGATTACGTGTCTTGCGTTGTCACAGTGCTATTGCTAAGTATTGGGAATAATAATCCAGATGCGGTATATATATATAGTTAGCATAAATAAGTTCATTTCATACTATATTGAACACTATGCCTAAAACACAAGACTCTTTTCTTTACATGTTTAATGGTAACGATATTTTTTATTATTTTATTTCTGTCCTTTGTCTGCTTGCTCAGATTTAAACTTTTTGTTTGCCATTTCTAGACCTTTATTGTGTCTGTCATTCTTTTTATCTGTGCATTTGCTTTCTGTCTTCATGGACTCTTTCCTTTTGCTTTTTAATGAGCCTGGGTATTTGACCTGTTTTCTACCTTAGAACAGATGCAGAATTCCATTCCATAAAAATGAATTTTCAAGATGTTAT